>NC_045735.1:2390170-2435496 GCF_008692095.1 Etheostoma spectabile
GGTATGGGAGTTTAGAGGAACTGCCCATTGAAACATTGAAGTGCGAACAACATTATAGATTGGACATTATAAAAACATTAGTGTATTTTACTCTTATTAGTCCAGAGTTAAGAGAGAAAGATAATAAAACTGTTCTGAACTGCTGACATTGCCAGTAAATGTCTCTTCTTCCTCAGTCCCCGGATCCACCATGACACACGCCGCTATCAAATTAAATCAATGGCGAATGGTGCTATAAAACAGATGAAACATAAGCATAAAAACATGAGACCTTGGCTGAGTCTTGAATCCTGACTTGGCTTTGGAAAACAAACATCTTGTCATTCTGAAAAATAACATCTGGGAGCGATTATATCACACAAAGTAACTCTATGATTGATCACTCATCTTCAGAGTTGGAGTGTTGATCTGAGACAGTATTCCTCTTTACTCATTGTTGAGTCTACTGATGTTCTCAGAGTAATAACCACCACATTTATATAACTCCATGGGAAAGGAAATAGTTCAAGTTTAAATTCAGTGTTGTAACATCTGTGTCAATTTGTCAACCAAAGGCATGAGATCATTCAAAAAGTATAGTAATGTGCTTTCATTTTGGCTGTCAATAATGTTGGAAGGACAGTATTTTTTCACCATAATTTGAACACCCATTTCAAATCAAAACTCTCTACACTGCACAGAAAGTGACCCACAAACATGAAGCAAACAACAATCAGACAGAGATACAGTCCATGAGTCCCGGCTTAACCTTGTGTTCCTGTATCCCAGACAGTTACAGCGGATCACTGACTTGATTTTAAATCAACTTCCACCCTTTCCACAGTGAATTTTAGCTCATTTCTTCTAGATTGAGGTTTACAGTCTTGAGGTGTAGAACAAAGCGCAATAAAATCAAATTTTGTCCCCATCTTTCAGATAAACAAATTGTAGCAACATTGGACAGATGCTATGGAAGCAGCATTTATTTGATCATTTGAGTTTTAGTGATTGTTGGAGCTTTGAGTAATTTTATCATGTTTTTATCAGGTCTGTCTGTCTGAGTTTGTAAAATGTGTGTCAAGATGAAGGCCTTGTGTTACTGCAGATCAAATCTACCTACAAGTACATATACAGCAAATGAAACCGTTTCAACCCAAACCTAACCCAACCCATTAATGAAGACAGAGAATTCATGAAAAAAAATCAAAGCAGGCCTACCATATTTCCTGAGGAAGCCTCGATGAACGCCTGCTGTGCTCATGCCTGTGGTCATCACAGCAACAGGGACTAAATGAGAGGCAGAATATGCGATGCTGAAAAATAGGGTGAGAGAGAGAGAGAGAAAGAGAGAGAGAGAGAGAGAGAAAATAATCCCCACTATTTAGGCCTTCCTTCCATAAACTCGGGCTGTTGTGAGTGGAATTGGAACCGTCCCAGCTTATGCACACACACAAACATCATATGACCGTAAGGGCCAAATAATCATACCAGCAATGGATAAATCCCACTGGAAAGATCCTGTGATTTTCATGGCTGCCATCACCAGATGTTACGCTGGACTCTTTCCATACTGCTCCTCTCTTAGCAACACATGCACAGATTTTAGCCTGTATTTGTAGTCTTGCACACAACATATGAGC
Source organism: Etheostoma spectabile (assembly GCF_008692095.1). Lineage (NCBI taxonomy): Eukaryota > Metazoa > Chordata > Actinopteri > Perciformes > Percidae > Etheostoma > Etheostoma spectabile. The sequence continues at coordinate 2,391,790 of NC_045735.1, forward strand.
GATTTGCAATAGCTTACCGTGAAACTGTCATCAAACCGGTTTCCCAGTGTATCTCTGTGCCCTTGGATGGCCTCAGAACCAGGGCTTGGATCACCTCTCTTCATCGTTCAGGCGGATTAAACAGAGAGATTATTATTCTTGCACAGCTGGAGGCCTGTTGTTGCAGTGCTGTAGATAGGCCTAACCAAGATTTTAATCTGCTCAGACCTGGGATGCGTTCACCCCAACAAGCATCAACGTCCAAGATTTTCAATGTCACATATCCAGGCAGGATTAAATGCCACATTGTCTCGGCCTATGCTTGCTTATCCCAATTGGAATAACATTATGTAACAAGATCTGGGATATAAACGATCACACCACAAACATGTCCTACATTTATGGATGGCAAGAGAGACAGTTTATTTATCTCAAGGGGAAGCTAAATAGGCTACAGTAAGTAGGATTCAGGAGGAGATGACAAATGGAATTAAGTCAAGTGAGAAAAAAAGGCAGAAAAAATACAAATATTAATATACAATGAGAAATAATGCCAGTAAAAACAAGCCAGTAAAACCTTCAAACAGAATGTGACCTCCTCACAGTCCCAGAGAAGATCCCACCTGCAGCTAAAGTTGGGTTCAGACTTGACTTGCTCAGTGACACCTCAGCAGTCCTGACAGTTACTAACATTTTCTTTTGGTCTTTTGGTTGGGCGATGGTCTGTGGATGCTAAAACAGTAATCCTCCCACTGCAGTCAGAGGCCTTCTGGGAAGTAATGCTGAGAAGACGCTGAATTACTTTTATTTAGTAATAAATATTCATGCTAGAGGAGAAACAGCAATTCAAATTGCATTTTCTCTCCCCAGACTTTACTTTTCATGTGCAGTGTAGATACTAAGGAATTAAAAAAAAACTCCAAAACCTGGGTTCAAGGTAGCCTGGCTATCACCAGACCAAGCCAAGCTCAATAGATTTGAGATTGAGCGTTGATCTGGGGAGTCTGCTCTGTGTTTTCTCAACACAAGAGGCGTGACAAAGGGGCATAGTTCAAATGACTCTGTACGCAATTGGATAGCCCTTCAACCAATCAGACCAATATTTATGTCTATGGTGACAACTGCTACTGTGGAACAGATCGTGCAGTGTTGTAAATCTCTGGTAAATCCTCATACGTCATGATTAGCATCTGCTCACGCGCAAACATCTTGCGCATGCGCAGAATGGCAGGCGGGCAGAACGGATCGTGTACCGACAGTTCCCGCAAAATTGTGAACTGAAGCAGGAGAATTAAACGTGTAGGTTTCCAAACCGAGCTGCAGGGCAAAATCAAATTTCCGGCAGAGTGGGCGGGGTTCACCCAGTCTAGGTTCAAGGGACAAAATATCATTAAACAGAGTACCGTCGTTAACCTAACAGGTGCTTATCTGTGGGGCTACGATTCTGAAACATTTGCTAAGGCAACCCAAATGATTTAATTAAAATCAATAAACACATTTTTCGGCGTTAGACTACAATCATATCAATACTGGAAAAAAAAAATTAAAAAAAAAAATTAAAATGAGGGCCAGACATAAAATATACACCAAAGACACACCAACAAATATTTACAAAATCTCTTCAGAAAAAGTTAGTCAAAAAGAGAAATAATCTGAAATGTGTCGCATGGCACCAGTAACATGCCAAAACATTTGTTTGAAACCTATTTCTGTTTTAAATGATTCAGAAACTGTATTCCCAGTGATAACTTGCTGTGCCTAGTTTAAAATAAACAGAGCAAATTATAAAAAGCCAAATGTTTTTATTTTTTACCTCTATGCATAAGAAAGCAGATGTTAGGAGTGTCAGACGTTAGTGAGGGTTGGGCTTGTTAGGCATCAGCTCCACTGTGGGTTGCTGGTGCAGTGTCCACTCTTGCTGGTTACATTAATGAAGACCAGTGTAGAGAGGAGGAGCAATTGCAGTGACCAATGACTCTGTCCATGTACATATGGGCATGTCAGTTTTTATTTAAGAATTCAAAAAATTGGAACCGATCCTTTAAAGTGTACCCTGAATTATTGTGAATTCCTTGTGGTAGCCAAAAGTAAGCTACAAATAAATATATGTCTATGCTTAGTAAATGTGTTAATTGGTTTGGCTTAAATAACTGTGTATTTAAACACTCCATGTCTGTGAATTACTGTCACTTCTGGCAACAAGCCTTTGCTCTCACATGTAGAATGAGGGCTTTGCATTTGTCACCAGCAGGGGACAGAAGAGCCCCTCCAAACAGTAGGCAGTAAAGTGTCATTCTGGTCCTTCTGAGGCATCAACAGGTTGGGAAGGGCAGTTTGTCTGGCCGCAGTAAGAAGATGATGAAGAAGAAGAGGTTAGCCAATAGAACAGTTCACGTTTTTCTCCCATCCCAGAATGCTGTGTGGAACTCACCAGACCCTCCTCTGCAGCACCACAGCGTTGTGGAGGAAGGTCTGGCAAAGCGACTAGCGAGACTAGCACACTGTTAGCATCCCTGTGTGGCCCTGTAGCTGGGAGAGAATGAGGAAGGTGTTTCCCATGTATTGCAGCCAATAGGAACTCTCCTTCAACACTAACAGGTTGTTTTGTTTAGCAGGCCATGGAGGCTAACAAGCTTATTGGCACTGTAGTCTACCTTTGTAAATGAACATAATAACTGGTGTCCATATGACTTGTTTTGATGGTTTTAAAACTGAAAGCATGTTATTTCAACTCTGCTAATCCACCTTAGCTTTATCTAAAAATCCCTAAGTCTTTAAGTCTCGCTGTTCGGTGAATCAGGTTTGCGGGATTTTGGTGTGGCCTAAACCTAAACATTGAGTCCTGCGGAGCTGATGCCCATCCCCCTCAAAACCCAAACATTCACTCCTTCCAGACCCATCCAGCCCCAAAACTTTGTGTTTTTGAGTAGAACACCACTCTTTCTTGTTCAGGACCCCCTCGGTGACCCCCTTCCCTCCCTCCCTCCCTGCCTGTCTCTCTGTGCTCCTATCTGGGAGCAGGGAGAGCACCATTGCTCAAGCTCCTATTGAAAAGACAGCATATACAATGGGGTCTTTCTCAGTCCCTCTGTGTCTCCATCAAAGACCCTGGGAACACAACACTGTCCACTGAGCCACTCTTAAAGGGCCAGTGGGACCCAGGTCTCCACAACCTGAGTCCCATCGTTTTCATGGGAAAAGAACAGAAAAACAGGAATCTTCGCAGCAAATCAATTATTCATGAACGGTATGTGAACTCTGCAGGGCCGTCTCCCAGGCAGCGAGCGCCAGCACCACCTCTGTCCAAACACCCACAATCACCTCAGACATCACAGTCTACAACAACACAACAAGCATCACACTGGTGCACCCTTCGGCCGATGGGAATCAGCATTTATTTAGACTACAGCTGATGATGCTTCAGTCTGTTTTGGCTAAAACGGCATGTTCAAACTAATTCCTAGACATTCCTATGACATAATCTATGTCAAGTAGCAATAAATACAAACAGAATAGTTCCTTATTACTTTACATTTTTGGTATTTTTCCCAGTCTCCACCAACCGGCTTTTATCCATTTGGATCGCTGTCATTGTAAATAAGACATCAATGTGACTTTTTAAATAAAGGTTGAACCATTTAAACAGTTGTGAAGTGACTTGAGATATTTTGTCTATAGGCCAATTGGTAAAATGCATTGGAAGGCAGACATTTTGTGGTTATCAAGAAGTTACTCATTTAATTTTTACATGAACAATTCAAATTAGTCAACCAAATTGTTAATGTGGCAGCGTTTTGACACTTAACATGATGTTCAATAGCCTATGTATAACCAATAATACAAAAGCAGAAGAAAATCATGGAATGTGTTTATTTATAAGTGACATCATGAAACAAGTATATGTACAAAATATTTAAACCGGCACAATTAGTACCCTACTTTGCAGATATCCACAAATTAAAACAGATAGGACGAGAAAATATTGACATTAATGTATCTAATGTGGGAATTAATTTATTATAGGCTAACTAAAGACGTTGGGTCAGGGGTGATTCTAGGATCAGACCTTTAGGGGGGCTCAGCCCCTAATGAGAATGTGACACAGACACAGGGCCTTGCAAAGTGTTAACCCTTTCCTTGACTGGGTTACAGGTGCGTAGCACTGGCAACACAAGATATTAAAAGCTGTTACAAGCCCTTTGAACCTGTAATTGTTTGTCCTCTGTCACCAATAGAACTCTGACTTCACAAACTCTGACTTGAAGCTTTAAATAATGTTTTTTTATTTGAAAAAATGTTGTAATAATTTTTAGGGGGCTGAGACCCCTAAAAAGGATCTTAAATCGCCAATGTGTGGGGCAAGTAAACCAAAGTCAGTAACTGCTCTGTAATAAACAATGAACTTACTGTGTCTCATTTATTCATAAGTTAACACACTAATTTATAAGCCTGCTCTGGCCGGACTAAATGTATCTATAATGTTGTTGATCCTCACATGGGCAGTGCGCAGGTCTGTATTTGCCACAGACTGACACCGATATACTGTTGGGGTATTTACAACTTCTGGGGATCCGTGTGTAATTAAAAAGCGAATGGGGGATTGAAGACAATCAGCATGCCGCAGGGTTTCTCACATCCTCAAAGAAAAGGAGGGAGACTCAGGAGGAGGAGGAGGAGGAGGAGGAGGAGGAGGAGGGTGGAAAGAACTTGAGTTGAGGAATTTGAATCCTGTATGAAGGGGGAGAGGGAAAAGAAAAAGCCAGGGGAATGTCTGAGGGAGTCTGAGGCAACCGGTGGGCAGGAGAGAGACTGTGGACGAAAGACTACAGGAAACACTGGTTTAAGACATTTCCCTCAGTTGCTAAAAATAGACTCGGACAAGTTATTCAGCGGCCGTAAAGTTTGGTGCGCCTTTTCTGCGCGTTTTTGGGGACATTGGTAAAGTTTGGTGGTATTGGGATCAACCGAAACAACCGCGTTAAAGGAGCAAAGCAACAAGACTTTTAAGCAGAGCGGAGATTATTTATTTTTTACACTCTGTCTAGTCTAAAAAGGGAAGAGAAACTAAGGGTTCCGGTTTACTTAAGTCTCATCTGTGGATAATCACGCTTTCATCTGCCGGAATCAGAAATACTTTCTCACCGCACAACTTCGGATCTTTGGAGCTGTTGCGATGCGGTGATGGAGTCCGGTGGTGTTCCCAAGATGACTGCTCTTCTTATGAAGCACATTTTCAGAGGTGATCTGCTTTCAAGAAAAACCATGATCGGGTCTAAATGGTCGGTTTTTATCGTCACCGTCTTTTTTTCCGCTTGGAGGCCAGTAACCGGCGGCATACTGACAGGTAAGGTTTAACAGCAACAGCAGCAGTCTTTTATCCAAACTGTAACTTGTCAGCGTCAGTGGGAAGAAAAACGTCGTAATGAGCAATTAGCGCAGTCACAGTTCTGCTCCTAACTCATTACATGAATTTACTTTGGGGTGGCGAGTGCAACCACAGCTGCAAGTGAGTCCAACATCTGGCCAACATGAAGGAATTCACTACACTCATAAAGCCTTATAAAACCAACAGATCACAGAAAACAAGTAAAAGATTAGTTTTATTGGTTCAATGAGGCTTGTATTCTGTTGATTCAGTGACAACAGGTAAAAAGGGATGGAGGAGGTCTTGTTTTCCTTGAATGGTATTACAAGGTGCAGTGGGATCTTTTTTTTAAAAAAACAGGAAAAAACAGGTATCCAGACTGGGTATGCACCACTTGTCACATTTCTGGAATGCTGTGGAATTTTGGGAGATGTATTCCAGGCAGGGAAAGGGCAGGGGCTAAAAATAAATCCTGCTGGGAAGTGTGTGGGAATCAGCAACACTAGAATCTCAGTTCACAAGCATAATACAGAGGTACGTAGAGAGAAACCTGCTGTTTTGACCGTTTACTCCTGTTGTTTACATGTCAGGTCATTTGACATCATATGTGGTCTGCCCACCATCATTCAGAAGTCCTTATCTGTTCTAACAATCAAGTCCACTAATAACATTTTGAAACCCATCAGCTACTGCAGCCAGCGGGTAAAAACATAGAGTCCCTCCAGGGGCCTCCACCTGTCAGCTCATGTGTTTTGACCATTATGGTCACGCTGTCTCTCTTGGAACTGTACCTCTACCCTCAGCAGATGTGTGACCAAGAAGGACAGAGATTAGCTCTGCTGTGATTCATAACCCCAGACTTTTCCGGATGTCTCGGTTCCTATTTGAATGTGGGGGATGGCTTCGGCCCAAAAGTGAGGAGATGTGAGGAATCAGGAGGGGTTTAGAGGGGCGAATGCTTTGGTTTGTGAGTCAGAGGCGGTCTGACTCAGACTCAAGAAATCAAAATGATGGATGGGGTAAGGGGGCAAGAGTGGTGGGGAAAAAGTTTGGAGGGGAGGTGGCAAAATGTGTAGCGATGAATCCAAAGAATGGCATGAAAAGGAGGCTAAATGAGAAAAGGGCAAAGGCTCCGCAGTGAATGGAGAAGCTGAATTACATAGCGTTAAAAAAGCCAGAAAGATAAAGGAGGGAGTCAGAGGAGGATAAATGCTTGGACTGTGTCGGGTATTTTCGGTATGTGCATGTCCACTGACATTTAACATCTGAACATTGTCTATGGGAGAGAGAGAGAGTAGGAGTAGAGACAGGGTGGAAAGAGGGAGAACATGAAAAAAAAGTGGGACCTCGAGAGAATTCAGGGGACAAAAGGGAGGAGACGGAGTAGTTACGCACAAATGAATCACTGGAGACAGGACCCCCCCCACAAACACACACACACACTCTCACACACACACACACACACACACACACACAAAGTTCAACCTCAGCCTGCTCTCTCGGTCTACCTTTGCATTCTCATAAAAGGTTTACAAGCGTATTATTTTATGAATGCAGCACTCTGAAGTAGAGAAAAAGTAGGGCTGTTTTTGTTCAGTAGGGCACTGAAAAACAAAGTCGGGGCGATGCAGATTCTTGAAAGAGCTCAGCCAAGCTTAAAAATAAAGGGAGGAATGACTTTTAATGCCAAAAAGCACACAGAGACAGAGAGGCAGTGAGGCAGAGACTCAGCGGGCCCCTTCATTTATTGCACACTCCCAGAACAAGCTTTTTCAACGCTGCTGCGTGCGTGCGTGCGTGCGTGCGTGCGTGCGTGCGTGTGTGCGCTTTAGTTACGTGCACATTTACAGAAACAAGGGCCTGTTCTACTTATGAGTAAACTAAGTGCTGCCAAAGTGTGCTATTTACACCACGTCTGAATTGTGTGTGTGTTAGCGTGAGATGAGTCGTAGTGGAGTTTTCTGGGGTCACAGAGAAGGGGTCAGAGGTTGGAGTTTGGCCATGAAACAGACTAGGAGGGCGGGTTGCCAAGCTTGAGAAAATCTTTTCAGGCATCACTCAGTGAAACAAGAGTGATTTATTCTTATCCTGAAATTCAAGAACACAGGCCAAGTTTTGCATATATTGTTTTTATCTTTTGTCTGTTTTATCAAGACAAGGATTGGTTAAGGAAAGCCTTGGCATGCTATAGATGCTCCATGGTATTATTTGATGCTGTAGAAGTAAGATTCCTGCAGGAGAGCTATATGCCCATTGTATGTGTCCTTGACCAACTCTTGATCAAGGCCATTCTTTTGTCTTTGCATGCCTTGCCCTCAGTATTATCAGGAATAACTTTCATTTCTGTTGAATGTCTAAAAATTAAGAAAAAGCAGAAGTAGTTCATTCCCATCATATTTATGGGGACCCTCTCTGCGTCATTCTTAGGATGTTGAACAGATTCACAGACATAGTGGCAGACGACCTGCAGGCCCATTCTGTGCTATTCGAGAGAAACCCTGAATATCTTCAGTGTTTGTGCTGAGCTCTCTGTGCTCTGACACTGTCAGAGCAACAGGAGCCGCCGTCCTCTAACAGGGAGCCTTTGTCCCAGTATCAGCTCTGTCCTTCTCAGGTCAGCCCCTCTGTTAGGGACACAAGATAACTGGACTCAGTGTGGTGGGGGATAAACTCACCTGCTCCTATCATATCTCAGAGATGGCAAAGTAAAACCTGTGCAGCATAAATTAACATTCATCAGAACGAGCACACAGCCAAATGTGTTTGGTGTTGAGGAGATTAGTTGATTAATGGATCAAGTTAACAGTCATTTATGTAATCAATTAAGCCTTTAAGTCATTCATTAATCCAAATAATGTCTTGTTTCCAGCTTCTCAAATGTCAAGATTTGCTGTTTCTTGTTTTTTTGCATCCCTATAAATTGAACATTCTTTGTTTTGGACAAAACAAAGTGTTTGAAGATGCCACCTTGAGCTATGGGAACCTGATATTTTTACTAAGTTCTGATATAATTAACCAGTAAATCCAATGAATTAACAATTAATCATAATAAGATTACATTCATCAACTAATTTCCCTACTTTATGGTGCCTTCAAGTGGGACCCCATGTTGACTGCGTTCACAGGAGTCCTGATTAATAACCTAATGTTTTTAATAATGTTTTAAGTCTTTTCTTTTTTCTTAATTATGGAAAAAAACACAAACAATGCACCCTTTTTGAAAGGGAATAAGGCATCATGCCTTTTGTTTGGCAAAAAAAATATCTGAGCAGCTTAAAACACTTAAGTACAAAATATATTGCATACTTGCATACTTTAGAAAGAATAACAGGAGAAAAACTTGCTGTTGTAAAATAAGCCATTGTTCTTTTGTGCTGTGAATAAGGGTATGATGTTGTCTTTGTTATTTTAATTAACCTATAATCCTGATTCTTCTCTCTCTTCATCAAAGATTTGGAGTTTGAGCGGAGTCCCAGTACTATCATCTCTTCTCTGGGCAAACCTGTTACGATGCATTGCACCCTGAAGGGTACGGGGGGCGAGGAAGAAGACCCCCCTGATGTGCTCTGGCTCAGAGACAGTGTTCCACTTCAGTACGCAGACACCAACCAGTTCCAAGTCCACACTGGCAGCAACAGTTGGACAATCATGAGCACGCTCAGGTAGGCCGCTGTTTTGTCTGTTACACGTGTTAGCTGCTTTGACCATGTCAGTGCATGAGACTTAAGTAAGGTTAGTTTGTTACGTGGCAGCCACACCTGGCCTAAAAATGTTAGCCATGCATCGGCTGTGATTGTAATATATCCTGTTCCTCCACTTTATCCTTTCACCTAGTTTAACCAGAACTGTTGCTGGATTATGTCACCCTGTTGATTTCCATATACCGTGCAAATAGCACTTTGAAATTAAGTCTGATGAAAATGGTATAACGTAAGCAAACCCCCATGTGCCTCTGTGGCTTTATGTGTTTAATCCTGTTATGATTGCATGGCAAAATTTATAAGGGAAGTAATCAGGGTCTGGACATCTTTCTGCCAGTTTCGTTTGAAGTTGCTTGATCTCTATGAAACCGGTCCAATCGTACTCTTTTATACACACAACAGTATTGAAAAGGTCCAGCTTCCCGACATGGGCTCCTATCAATGTGCTGTTCTGTCAGAAAGCCACCAGACTATGTCTGAGGAGGGGAGCATTCAGCTGGAGGGTGAGTTCATCTTCAGCTCTCTGATGTATGCTAACAGCTACAAAAATAAGTTTTCTATGTAGTTTTATTTAGATTTTTTTTTAAAGAGTTGATAGACTGATTTAGCTCATTCTTTCTCAGGCCTTCCTCATTTCTCTGTGGAGCCCCAGCACATGTCTGTAGTAGCCAACGTATCCCTGAGCCTGAGCTGTGTGGCCCACGGACCTCCAGAGCCAGTCAGGGTCATCTGGCTGCAGGACGGTGCTCAGCTCAACTCCCTCACAGACCCGGTGGCTCTGTCACCCTCCACACTCAACCTCACAGGTATCATCTTTCACTCTGTTAGCGCAGCAGTCAAGGCCACACATGTACACAGCTTAGTCAGATCCATTAAAACATGCAGCCTCAATCAACTCCTCAAGGGCTTTCTCACTTTGCACTGATACAGGCCAGTGTTTAGTTCAACAGTCTGGGACTGCAACTGCTTGTTGTTTAGTCTATAAGATGTGAAAAACATGTCTTCTACATGTTGATAGAGCTCAAGGTGATGAAGGCGATTAAGGCGATTCAAATGTCTTGTTCAGTCCAAAACACAAATTTATCTAGTTTACAATTAGATAAAATACTAAAATAAAGCATTTGAAAAACTGGAACTAGATTTGGGGCTTCAAGTAGCAAAGTTTTAAATGATTGGAAACAAGACCACTTCAAAATCCATAGCTTTAATTGAATCTATTAAGAGTATAATGTGCAAATGCTACAAAGTAACGATCTTCTATAGTTTCAAAGGCTTTTAAATCCCCCCTCCATGGTTTAAACAAAACCACCAAATAACCACCCTCCCCAGAGAGAGCAGGCTGGCTGGCACGGTGCCAGCGGATCCATTGAGGACGTGCCTTGCGGTTGTGTGGTTGATGGGTTAGGGCAAAGCAGCATGCACAAGGGGCCTTATTGGGGGGGTGATAGATAGATGGACAGAGCACATAGGGAGATGAAAGAAAGAAGGAGAGAAAGGAAGAGGGTTCTGTTGCTGCTTGAATGCAAACCACAGTTGCTGGTCAGTGTTAAGTCCTGTAGTAGGAGGACAGGAAGAGCAGGCTGAGACAGACCAAGAGAGGGAGGAAGCGCGGCAGCGGTCGGGTGGAGAATCTGGTTTGACTCATCAGAGCAGGCTGGCTGGTGCTGACCAGGGCCCGTTTGATGGGAAGCTACACTAACATCTCTGGAATGGACAGCTGTACTGGCAGACCACAGGTCCAAACACAAATAATCTTTCAATATGCCCTTAAAGAGAAATGGCACAAAGTACACTCCAACCATTAAGGAATAAAGGCCAACACATCTTCATGTTGAAGGGTAGTTTCCATCCGCATCCGATTTAGAGTGTAGGAACCAAAGCTCTTCTTATGCCTAGCCCACCAGTTTTGGAGCAGAAAGCAATTGGACAAGTTAACACAACTTAAATTAAGTAATAATGTAGTGTATAATATTTGTAGCTAGTACGACCCACAGACACCAGCAGAGACTTGCCTTCCTGGTGATGCTTTTCCAAGCTTACACTGCAGCCATCTTGACTTTTTGCTTGATTTTGGAGCTTTTGGTCTTCTGTTATATTCGGAAGTTGATGCACAAATAGTTTACTTGCATTGTGGGCAAGCGACTGACTTGGAAATTCAAGAACAATGGAACTTAAAAGTTTATATTATTAGTTGTATTTATTATAGGCGGTATGTAAAGGATCACAGCCCCACAGTATTGATTTGAAATTGGAGGACAATATATTAAAAGAGTCCCATACTCTTGTACTGATAAGAAAATCCTTTGAAAGATGAAAGGCAGCACCCTCTACCTTTTCATTGTTTCAAGTCCAATACTTGCTAAAATGTTTTGTCATACATCCATGGAAATATCAAAACATTCACTAGTTTCAGCTTCTTAGATCTGATGGTTTAATACTTTCCACTGTCTTATATCTTATAGCAAATTAAATATCTTTACATTTTGATTATTGGTCAGAGAAAACTAACAATTATAAGGTATTCCCACCTGGAATTTGTGATGGGTATTTTTCCCTACTACTAAGATTTTAAATGTTTGTTAAATTTTGATCAAAAAATGATTAGATTATTAATGAAAATAACATAAATTGCAGCCCTAAGTCGAATATGCTGGAGTACATAAACAAAAAATGAAACCGTTCTAATAATTTCTGATGGCTTTCCATAAGTCTACCAAGAAAAGGGAAGCACCGGGACTATGCTGTATCATTCCCAGCTGATATCAACACTGTTGGTCAAAACTGTAATGCTCCTGAGCGCAAAGGTTCTTCCTAGTGACTGATTATGACATTCCAGCGATGTTGTGTTGCGGTTTTCTGATGGGGAAGGTAAGACAAGAAGTGGACAAGGACAAGTGTGGCGCAATTTTCGAGATGGCCTGATGACCAGTTCATTCTTCCGCACAGCCAGTGGTCATCTCTCACCCCTCCCTCCCCTCCTTTTCCTCTGTCACAATCCCCCGCTTCACCCAGCGAGGATCGTACCCCCTGTTCTCTTTCCGGCCGCAACACAATGGAGGCATGGTGCCGTCAGCGCAGAGCGACACACACACACTGCGTGATTCTGTGCGAATCTCAGTTCGTGGCTGATTGACAATGTCGGGGTGTTAGATGACAGTGGTAAAACTTGAGTGTCACATGTTTCAGCATGTGCATGTGTGAGCTTGTGTTGTGCTGTGAAATGACTCGAGTGTGTGAGCACGCTGTGAGTCACTTTGTGAGAGGAGTCATTCTCATTGTTGAATGTCAGCGTGTGTCAGTGTTTTGGACCTTTCAGAGGAGCCCCAGCCTCTTGAAGGCAGCAGCTCATGCATTTTACACCTGGACCTCAACACTCTCTTTGTGCTCAAAACTACACTGCAAAAAATGTCAAGCTGCATGAAGAACTACAATCATGCAGTCTAAGGGGCCATCCACACGGAAACGCTTTTTGGTACAAACGCACAAGTTTTGCATCGTTTTGGCCGATCGTTCAAATGAATCATGCCTGAAAACGCTCTTTTTTTAAACCTGGTCCCAGGGTGAACATATTTGAAAACTGCGCCCTTGCAACTTTGTTTGGACGGCAAAGCTGCATACTTGCATATCGATGATGTCATCACCACACCCCTCGACCTCTAGCTTTTGACCTCTTACCCCGCGATGACGTCTCGTAACAACAACACACAAACCGTTCTGGTTCCCTTGCACTAGCCATTTTAGTTGTTTCAGTTTATTTTGTGTGGTGGTTTCTTCTTCTACTGTCTGTTTGTATATAGCGTGCAAGCTTTACGTGCATGCTTTGCCTCTTCTTCTCCATTTTTTGGTGAATTTACGTAGCAGAAACAGCGGCACATAGGCCTGGAATATGAAGTAGCGTGTTGAATCATTCACAAATGGATTCATTTGGACGAACATATTGAACCGATGCCAGGGAAGATGGGGGGAAAAAAAGATTGTTTTGGTACGCATGGACGTGGTCTTAAGCAGGAGATTCCCACGTTTAAGAAGGAGTCTCGGGTTTTTGATATGAAGTAAAGCTCCACATTCCAGGACTTTGTGTAAAACTGGTATAAGAATACATTCTCACCCTGAAAGTGATTAGAAGGTCAAAAGACAGCTAGGCCCTAATTTGGTTGTAGGGTTTGTAGATGTCAGATTACAAATAGCAATGTATTTAACAATAAGAAATAATTACACTTCTGTAGAAACAACAGTTGTAACCCAGATGTATTTATAACTTTCCCTTCTCAACCAAATGTGGGCCACTTTGAACAGAGACATCTTTTGACTTGCAAACCACAGAATCATTGCTCACTGTGCAAACATGTGTTGATTATTTTCAACGAGATTTATCTTCTGCATCAGTGTCAAGACAACACAGCTGGATTTCAGCAGAAGTCAGTTGAAAGGTGTATGGATAGAGGCTTTGCATTAATATGTGTCTGTGTGTCTGTCAAGAACCTGATAAAGATATTATTAGTTTTATTTTGTATAATCCATGTTTGCGCCCAACAATAAAATGTGAAACATATTAACCCGACAGAAAAAATGAAAGGTGTAAGGGTGATAAGTCAGAGACACTGTTCCTAATTTTAACAGGATGAGAAGGGGTTGGATGGAGGGGTACACATTTTAAATCTTTTGACTTTTATAAGACCATGACTAGTCGGATTTTAATGCTATGCCAGAATTGGTACGTTTATTGTGCAGGCCAATCCTTCTAAAATATACAATAACATCAACAAACATGCACTAACTTCAGAAACTAATCACAAAACTGTTGACAGAGCGATCCTGTTACCTTATGGAAACTATTACCCTCACATTATTCTCACTTCAGTTCGAACTTCCACAGCCTTTCTCGTATTAACAATATGTGCATGTCAGCATGCTGAGCAAGGATTCTTGGTTTTAAAAGCCTCCGAATGTTCCCGCTTCCCATGCACATGTTGTTTCATTATTCTGTCCAGGTTTGAACAGGACCAGCACTTTTTCTTGCGAGGCACATAACCGCAAAGGCGTGGCCACCTCAGGATCTGGTACCATCACTGGTAGGTGGCACACCGTGGAAACACAAACATTTCTGTCATCATTCAGTTTAGATATACTTTTATTTGCTTAACTCCTAATGGTTTCATCTATTTATTATGTGTTTTTGTGTGTTTCTTTCTTTAGTTCTCCCATCCCAGCCCCAGAATCTGAGAGGGCTAGAGACCACTCCGACCAGTCTCCGTATATCATGGCAGCCTGGTTTTGGAGGCGACTACCCAATAATGCGTTGCTCTGTTCAGGTGAGACAGCATGAATAACTGCGAGAAGAGAATACCACAACTAGTTGAGAAAATTAGTCAATGCTGACTATTTGACCTGCATGTTAAACAAATACATCACTCTCGCTCTATTCGCGGGACTCCGCAGACCTTTTGCGAGCCTAATTACAAAGAAAAGAGAGCTTGCTTGTCTTTTCTTCTCTTAACTCATCCTCTACCACTCCCTGCTTTATTCGTGAACCCGTGGATCAGGTTTCACTCTGGGAAAGTGGCCTCCAGGACTCATGATATGTAGCACCACTCCCTCTCTCTCTCTCCCCATCTCTATCCCTTTGTCTGTCAGTGTCTCTCTCCCTATCTCTGCCAGTGTCTCTCTGCCTCTATCCTGCTTTGTGGCCCTTGCAGCTCTTGTAGTTGAGAGGAGGAACATTTTCTCCTGGAGAAGTGAGCAGTGCAGCACCACCCCTAAACGTCTGGTTCTAATAAAGCTGCTCCTCATACCTCTTGCTGTTCTTGCCCCCTCCTTTCCCCCACAGCCCTCCCTCACCCCCTCACCCTCACTGGGGAACAAGGCGAGGGGCCAGCTTGAGCGGAATGGGGCAAAAATCTGAATTTAACGGTTCATTGTGTGGCGCATAGAAACATGACAAAAGCTACAGAGTAGAGAGCAGAAAGATGTTACTGTGCTCCACAAAGGAAGCATGAAAAAGGAGAGTGAAAGAAAGAAAGATAGAAAGGAAGGGAAAAAACTAAGGAAGATCAAAAGAACAACAGAAAGAAACAAAGAAAGACAGTGAGAAAGAAACAAAATCAGTTAAAGAAAACAGGAAAGGGCAGTGACAGCAGGTATTGTGGGTCTGAGCCATACAAGGGGAATGCAGGCTAAACTCAAGCCACACAATTAGATTGAACACACTTGTGTAATCACTGGACTGTGATTCATCGAGTCAGCAATGACTCACACACGCACACACACACACACACACACACACACACACATTCATGCAGTTCTCATTCATGCAACTTAATATTCTTAAGGATCACACCCACTAACCCATGCCATGAGGAATACTCATATTGGGTTTTTTAAATTTTTTGTCAAAGCAGAGCACAACCTGCTTTACACACACACACTCCTTATCTGTTTGTGTGGCTGCTCATTTGGTCTATTATTTATATATATGTTCAGCTCTCACAGTAAAGCCCACACAGTGAAGTGCAGCCAGTAGCCTGCAGGAGCCGTTTGATAATGAGCAACTTACCAGAATAATGGTCCAGACTGGCAACTTTAATGTGGTTTTAAGATTGCTGCAACAAAGGGTTTATTTGCCGCCTTGTGTTCCTCTTTATGAGTGTTTACCATTGAAAGTTTGCAGAGACAGCAGGTTTCTGCCTGGGATTTTTGGATGATTGCTTCTGCTTTTAGTGCACCTTACTGAGCCTGGGTCACGTTCAAAACAGCAATGAATCAAAATTTTCAACATTTTAGCACTTCAGCACTACGCATACACGTGTTAGCACTTTAACACTATGCATTTGCACAGACAGGAAGTAAATCTATAAGCTGCAACATATATTATTTTTCAGAAAAGTAAATCCTGCCAAACAACTCCAATCGACACATTAAGCTAAATATTAAAAGACAAACTTTTTCATCAAATGTTGATTTCCAACGTTCAAAAATTATTTTAACCCTCTATTTCCAGCATTTAACTTTTTTATATATAATTGTTTTATTGGTAGTTACCTCATGGAGGTGGTTTGGATGTTAATTAAGAGACCACTTCCCATTTGAATCCAGTTGCATTTGCAAACAATTACTGTATGTTTCTACATATGGTCACTCTGCACTTGTTTGTGTTTCTATAGTTTACTTATAATTATTTTAACAACGTGTTAGAAGCGATTTCTCCATCAATTCTTCAGTTCCTCAAGACACAGTGTGTGAAAAACAGCATTCTCTTCCTGTTTGTGCCATAGAGCTATGAAACCAAATCTGGCCACACAATCTGAAATCCAGTGTGAAGACAGGAAGAGGCTGCCCATCTGCTCCTCTCTTAGCAGTTTACTTTTTAACAATAAAGTGTCAATGTGGTAGATAAAAAATAATAAAATATGTAACAAATTTAAGTTTGTCATTTGAATGTTCCAGGCAAAACATTCAGGAGAGTCCTTCATAAAAGGCCCAGATAAGCTGATCCACAACCAGAATATGAACATCCCACCAGCCTCGCACCTCATCGGGGACCTGGAGCCCCACAGCCTCTATGCTGTCAGGGTGGCCTGTCACAGCAGCCAGGGCCCTTCTGACTGGTCTCCCTGGGTGGAGCTACGCACCAAAGAAGGAGGTGAGGCCTCAAAGAGAGGAGATGTTTGTTTTCACCCTGGATATGTGTGTGTGGGGGTCACTTCCTCTGAAGTGAGTCAAGGTTAAGGCTGTGTTATCTGGCTACTGAGTCCAAGTCTACTCCCATTCCGCCTGTGTACTGGAACCAGTACAAGACAGATGCTACACTGTGACGAGCTTTTCAGGGCTGTGCCAAAACTCACTTTATTGATCTATGAAGTATTGCATTTCCATTGCTGATTTTCACATAAATACCCAGGAGGTACCATAAGAATTAAGGCCATACAAAGTGGGAAATAACCAAGGAACAAGTCTTGGTCACGTCTCTAGTGTTCAGGGATAAATTGCAACTCTTTGAGATGCAAATCTTAACGATACCGCGTTTGAACACTTGAATTTCAAAGCTGTGTTAGTGTTTTTTTACATACTTAAGACAAGTCCCTTGGCCAGTTGATTATGAAAGATGCCTGTTGCCTTTTTCTATTTGTATTTTGTTATTGTCTTTATTGCCTCTTTTGTCTAAGCTGCAAAAAGTCAACTAAAGGGGCCCTAAGGTGCAATAGTCACATTCATGAGTATTTGACAGCTTAATGAACCACAGTGTAACACCCAAAAGCGGTACTTTTAATTATAAGGGACACATGTTTCTTTAAAAGCGTTTCTCTTTGCAGAAAGAGCTTGTTTTAAGCAGGTTTTAATCTGTCGAATGCTTTTCAGCTTGATGATAACAAGGAGTCAGTGAATCGAGTTACAGTGCACATAATATGTAGTTATAGTATTCCTTCCTGTGGCACTTTAACTTAGTCTGTGTTGATGAAGAATACCAGACACCAGTCACTGTACCTTAACAGACTCAACTTTCAAAAGTAAACTCTTGAGGTAGAAGGCTGACTGGTTTTGGAGGGACAGAGTACGTGGAGACGGAGACGGGGAGAGGGAGGGTGGACGTTAAATTCTCCTGAAAGGCTTCAGTTAGGATTGCAGCTCTCTGTCCAAACTGTAAGGCTAGGCTGCTGCGTGTTTGAGTTTTAACTGAGGTGGGATTTTCCATGCCAGCTCATGCTGTCTCTATCCCTGGATGAATGGGAATGGAAACAGCGTACACTAAGAGGAGAGATATGCCACAGGAGGGATGATGGGGGCTTTCCATAATGGAAGCTGCTCCTAATTTGAAAATTAGGAGCAGCATAGCATTTCTCATAAATAGGAAAATAGAGAAGTAGCACTCCTAGAAATGTTACTGTAAAGGAGAAGGACAAAAAGTGCTTGAGATATGCTTGCTACATTCAAGATTTTCAAGTTTCAGTTCTTTATTCAACAAAGTTATAGAAATCTTTGTTTTGTTTCAGTGAAAACAATTCCCTGCTTTGCCAAAATTACGTAATGTCCCTTTGCACCGCATTGTTTCATCTCTCAGCTCTCTCTGCACTTCTCTTAATGAGTCAGAGGATGAAAATAAAAACATAAGATAAGATTCAGCTGTGAGGCTGGGTTGCAAAGAAAGTTCAGGAGGCATTGGAGGTCAAAGGGAGTGAGGGAATGAAGGGGAGAGGTAGACGGCTCACAGCTCAGCCAGATTTTCCACATTGGCCCGTTTGGTTTCAGCGCTGTAGACTGTGACAAAACTTGCATGACACTCTGTTGTTGAGCCTGAAGTTTTTCTTTCTTGTCTTTCTTTCTGCTCCATTTGGTTTTCATAAAGACATTGAGCAGATATGTGCTTTACTATCTCTTTACATGTGTCATCCTGGCACACACATCCCCATTTGCTGCTCCTGTCTCCTCCTTGATATGTTGTCATTTCACTCAAGTAGACGGGGCTAACTGGCTCTGCTTTTGTTGCTTTTTCAAACTCAAATCTTACAAACAGCGCTGAGGAACTTATTTCCCTCATCAAACAAGCAAACAAGTTTGTTCTCAATCCAATCTTTTAACTTCACTCTTTCATCTCTCATTTCCCCCTTTTTGTTTGACCTCAGATGACCTATGAGTTCCCCCCGTTCCAGAGCACACAGCTCGGCACTGTGGGAACAACAAAAAGAAGGGGTTGATGGTGGGAGAAGGCAAGAACTGGATAGACGAGCAGGGAAACGAGGGAAGGGGGCGCTTTGAGAAAACACTCATTTTGCTATTTTCCCAAAGCCCACTATTTTCCCCGGAGGATGAAAAGAACAGAAAGAGAGAGAGGAGGGGGCTGATCGTTGGGAGAGGAAGCAAGACGACCCATGTCACTCTCTAATCCTAAAGCTGCAAAGAGATTATGTTTCTACATATATATCCTTTAAACGCATGTTTCTTTTTCTTTCCAAAGTAACTCCAGAAATGTCTTTCCCCCAAAAAACAAACAAAATGAAAGGACTTAGGCTGAATCTCGCGTTGCGCTTGACACTTGACAAATGTTATTGTGTACTTTTTGCATAGTTTGTTACACTGAAAAGGCAACCTGGTTCCCTTCTACACATCTGTCTGTACCCCTAAAGTGACGCCAGAATTAATCCAGAGTTACGGGACACCTAAACTCACCGTCCTGATGGAAGTGAGTCATGACGACGTGGCACAATACACACACATACACACACACGTGTCACATTTAATTCTGTTTAGTAATACTGCTGCCCTGCTAAAGACTCCATTTTCTGGAGACAGACCATTAAAGTTGAAACAAGGTGGATGGCCATAAAAGTTGTGACGTTTTTGATGAGACTAATATTCAAGCTTTGACTGATCTGGGAAACATGTCTCTTATGTAGCGCTGAGTTTGTTTTCATTTACGGAGAACAGACTCCAGATCCCAGGGTTATGCGTCATATTTTTTGGCTTATGGATGACCCTTTTCCATCCACGTGTTGACCCACGCAGATACAGAGAGTACAAGATGAAGTTTACAGTAAGGGAGACCGAGGACCAGGCCTGGCTCTGAACAATGTTTAAATGCTTCCAAGCATGGTTATCTGACACTGCTTCTTCAATAGCTGCTCGAAACAGGATGTGAAACAGTAGTTTGCCATGGATGCAGATGTTAACCTCTTGGGTTGGGAACTAATTGTGGCTCAAAATTGTTTGTTTCTCAGCCTCTCGCCAAGTGGAAGACAAAGGAACAATATGATTTTCTTTCTCTGTAGTTTCTGCATGTCAGAAAACAGGACCAGCAGCACACATGTAGTTTTGTCCTTTTCCCTTTGGATCTCCAGTTGTTTTTTTCCCTCCTTCACAGAGTTCAATGTCAACAGTTAACATCTCTGTTCTCTTAAACTCATAGCTCTCTGACGAAAAAAGAGAGAGGCATTACTACAGAGAAGGCAGCGAGGGAGAAGAAAACTTGGAAAGAAGGAGATGGAATCATGTTGGATGGGAGACAGGGAGAGACAAAGAGATAAAGAGGGAAGGAGAAAGGGAGGGTTAGGAAACAAAGAGATGGAGAAGGAGGCAGAGAGAGACGGAGAGATGAAGGATCTTAGGTGGAGACGAACTGCTGGAATGAACTTGACTTAGAGGTTGTTTTTGTAGCCGCTGGCAGGCAGAACAGGGACCGCATGTGGAAACAATCATCCGCCAAACGCTTCCTGATAACATCATCCATAGGCTGGGCCATGTTTCCTAAACTCACACTGACTTGGTTTGTGTGTGTGTGTGTGTGTGTGTGTGTGTGTGTGTGTGTGTGTGTGTGTGGTGAGCTTATTTGGGTGATTGTGGGTGCGAGCGTGTTGTGGGTGTCCGTTATTGTGTGACTTTGTAAGTGTGAGAAGCAAAGACAAAGAGAGCCTTAACTCAAACGGCAACAAAGGAAATAAGCAGTCGCCTCCTTGCGAAAAGGTTCTTGGATTTCTGTGCTGTACAGAGCATCAATCTCTCTCTCTCTCTCTCTCTCCATCTCCTCCTCTCTCTCTCTCACACACACACACACACACACACACACACACACACACACACACACTTCACACTATTTGTAGCATTTTATTCAGCTCTCTTTTTCTCTCCACTGGGTATTTCTGCTGCCAGCAGCCTTTTTCACTTTCTGCTTCAGGGCGCCAGAAAAGAAAAAGGGCAGACGAGAGAATGATGCATAAATGGGCATGGACAGAAGAGGAGGGACAGCATGAAGGAGGGAGACACAAGTCTCAGCGTGTGTCCATCTGAGATCGTCCAACCATGGCTTCTGAACTCAAATAATCGCCCCACGTCTGTGGTGCCCTTAGTTAGCCTTTTTTGTCCTAATATAGCTGAATTCTCAACATTCTCTGACATCTTCACCTTCCAGCTGTTGTAGTTATCCACACCCTAGAGGCTTGAGGCTGTCAAAATCACACACGCTTGGCTAACCCCCAACCCACTGACCCCTGGCCACCAAACCCACAGTCACAACAGCACTGCCGACTCCTCATTCATACCCAAAATCCTTTGACACGTAGCCCGCCACACCCTAAGCTACATGATTACCCAATCTTACAAAACCCTACAAAATAAAGTCCATATAACTTTAAGAAGTGAAACACCTTTAAGTTGGGTTGTGTTGTGTGTTTCAGTGCCAGAAAACCCACCTGTGAATGTGAGCGCGGTGCTAAACGGGACTGAGGTGCTGGTGACGTGGGAGGGACCTCCAGGGAAGCTGAATGGAGAACTACAAGGCTACATGGTGGAGTACAACTCACCTGCCGCACAGCAGGTCAGTCTGGGAAACACACACACACACACACACACCAAAACACAAACGTTTGATGGTTTCTGATGACATATTATAGACAATGTGAATCTGCTTGACACTGACCGTCTCCCTCTTTTCTTTTGTTGACAGTATGTTGTGGACACTGGATTGGACACCGAGCTCTCAATCAATCTCTCTGTCCCCTTGTCCAATGTGTCTTTTCGAGTGTGTGCCTATACAGGGGCGGGGCTAGGACCCTGGACCCCCACTCAGACCCTGACACTTATTTCTCCTGGTGAGTGACAAGAAGTATGGAAATTACAATGAAAATATAAAAAATAACATAATGCATCTACTTTGGAAGAGATTATTCAAGATTTTTTTGCTTCATTTCGTTTAGTTTGCTTCAGTAGCATTACATAATGATCACAATGAATTTACTAGAAGGTGTCAGATGTTGTTTCATATAAATCTTCTGCAAAAATACACGTTATTTTAGTTTTATTGTCATTTATGTCCTGACAAAATATAGACATTAGCTCTGCTTTTTTTTTCGTACAGAAATGGAGGAATTTAGAGGTGAGTGGCTTTGTACATACTTTGCACAAACTGTGACTGATCAGAGTGACATGTAATGACACAGTGACAGTGGAAGTGAGCTCATGGTGCTTTTTTCCAAACGCAGGACTTCTCTTTCTTATTCTCTGTCTCTGGGTTCCTCCGTGAGCCTGAAAGTTCCTTCCTGTGTATCTCAGAAAAAAAGGAAGGAAGAGAAAAAAGAGAAGAAAGGATCTCAGAGAGAGAGACGGGAAAGGGGAAGAGGGGTGGTTGGGTGAATGGGGGAGACGCATCATAAATATTTATAACAGGCAGGAACAGTGTAGCATCTCTGTTTGCTTAGTCTAATAGAGCCAGACAGACAATTCAAACAACAAGAATGGCAGATAAAAAGAGGCAAGGAAAGTTAGGGGGGGGGGGGGGGGGGGGGGGGGGGGTGTGAATTAGAGGACAAGTTGAAAACAGTGGGTGGAGGATGTGAAAGAATAGCAGTAGCTTGGGGTGCAGGGGGGTAGCCGGGAGTACATTTCCTGGGACTGCAATAACTCAAAGTTTTGTGAATGAGATAAAAAAGGAGCATATTTTTAGTAAGTCAAATTGTTTTAGATTTAGCTCAACAAATATAGAGGGCAGCAACGAGGTCACTTAGTTAATCTGCCCAGTCCAAACATACTCTTTCTCACAATAATGCTGCATATTTATGTAATAAGTTAACATAACATTCTATATAACATCTTCTAACAAGGGAATAAAGAAAGGTACATGACTATTTACAAGTGTACACTTTGTGCACTGTGGCACGCCGTAAAGCAGTAATAAGCTGACAAATGAAACTAATTATACAGCTTTGCCTTCAGTTGATAAAATAAATCAACACATAATCTCTGCTTTTTGTCACTGTATGAGTCCCATACTTCATACTAAATTCTCTCCTCACCTTAAAAGCCACACATGACTAAACCCTCATCTGTCTCTGTCCACACCCCTTCTCTTCCCTCAGGGCCGTCATCGCCCCCGGCCTTTTCCTGGCACTGGTGGTATGTGGTGATGGCCATTGCCGGCACCGTGTCCATAGCTGTGCTCATGGCTGTTTATGTGGCCAAGCGGCGGCGTAAGGAGACACGCTTTGGGTGCGTAAACTGTTGGCGCTCTTCGTGGGTGGAAGGGAGGGACTCGATAGCTGTGCCAAACCAAAAATCGCCAGTGTTTTTCAGCTCCATGACCTAGTTGCCTCACTTATGCATGCATTCTGCACGGGGTAGAAAACATCTATTTTGAAAGACCAACAGTCATTCTTCTAAATTATGGAGCAATGGCATGTTTCCAGCTGTGTTTACGCATCTGCTGCAGAGACCTCTCATTGTGTTTTGCCCTGATTTGTATGGCGTGTTTATGCATTCCCAGAGAGGCGTTTGAACCCATGATGGAGAGCGGAGAGCTGGTGGTCAGGTATCGCGCTCGCCGCACCTACAGCCGCAGGACCACAGAAGCAACATGTGAGTTCCCCTCTCTGCCCCTGCACGTTACTCAGAAAGATGACACTTCATATTTCCTCTCGACTGTCCCTAAGAGATAAGTCTCTCAGCATGTCCAAACCTGCCTCTGTCCCCAGGATATAGCGATACAAAACAGGTAGCATAGAAGCATATTCTCTCTAATGCCCCTGGCTTGGATCCAACAGTTTGATGGAAGAAACTCTTTGGCTGTAATGACACACAACGGCAGTTCTACTTTCCGCATTTCAAGACATAATCAAGTCCTTGGTTTGTTTGGTTGATCAAAGGCAGGAATGCAAACAACTAAGGGTTAATTCATTCCCCACAGCTGTGAAAACAACCCTGGCGTGTCAGCTGACATAATCCGCAATAACACTGTGTCCCTTCATACTCTATAAAGCAATGTATCTTTTTATAATCACATCAAGTAGATGTGCAGTAAATCCATTGGGGAAGTTATGCCCTGTATGATGGGTGTGAATGGAAGAATTAAATTGGACTTTTTATGATTACATTTTACTGACAGAGCAGAGGAGAGGAAGGAGGTGGGACATTGGGGGTGAAATCAAGATAACAGCTCATTGTAGGAAAGGGAATACGACGTCAGGGAGCTAGTGACTTGACGTACCCCTCATCTGAATGAGATTTCACACTTGGACCGCCTGTAACACCAGACGAAGAGTTACTGCTAGCAGTTAGAGTCACTACTCAGACTGGAGGTCATACCACCTTTGGGGAGTAAACTGGGAATAAAAAGTCTCGTCCAGGTGGAGTTTCGACTTTCTTACTGGTGGAATACAAAGCCGTGGCTGGCGGTGTTTTATGTGCTTTCACCAGCTAGCAGTCCCTGTGAGTCCTCATGATTTCAGACAGAGATACGCACCTGCAAACAGCCTCAAATTTCACACAGCTGGGTCACATTCAATCCGTGACTTTTTTTGTCCCAGGTGTATGCGCAATATTTGTGTAGACCTAATACACAAGTCTCAGCTTGCCGCAGCCACAAAGAGGCCAGGGGAAAGGCAAAACTGTGAAGTAAAACATGTACATAAATACTGTATATAAATGACACATTCAGGGGGAAAAGTTGCTGAGAAAAAAAGAAAGGGGTCAGATTGGAGGGCTCTGGGTTGCTGATGATGACCAGTAAATTTGTCCAATTTTCCAGACAAAGTCAAAACCCCTGGGCTGTGGTTATTGTATGCATTGGCTAATAGCTGGTCACGCCAACCTGTGTTGGAACATGCCTGTGGACTGAGCACATTTTTGTTTGACGTGTGGCAGATTGCTAGTGTAGCAGCAGCTGGAGGGGGATCTCGGATGCATGTCGTTGCCTTGTCATATTCTGGCCCAGATGGGAAAACAGAGCTAACGTCTGTAGCGCAGTCTGCTCGTCACCGTACAGCTCAGCTGGTTGAAGGGAGTCAGTAAAATTTAAACCATCTTAAATCCTGATCTCAACTCCCCAACCGGGTCCCTTGCAGGATTTGTATTATTTATTATTATTATATATTAAAGCTTGGAATTTTGAATTAGTCTTTATTTTGTATAGATTTTGACTCTATTTTCAGCTTCACTTAAGTTTTAGATTTCTGGGTTTTGTGGTTTTAGTTCAGGTTTTATTTATTTTTTGTTTTATTTGAAACCTACATTTTGTATGTAGTGTAGGCTCTACTTTTGTAAGACAGTTTGTAAGACATAATTGACATTTAGAGTAATATTTTTTTTAGTGTTTTTGAAACAGGACTTTATACTGGATTCAATTATTACATTAAAGCTGCAGTAGGGAGTTCTGAGAAAACGTGGACTTAGCCTAAAAATTTGAACGAAGCACACCTTACAGGTCCCCCCCTCTGCTCTCTGCTGCGCTACAGCCCCCCCTCCACAGCTCCTCCCCCACCGGGCCTGCGTGAACGCGCAGGCTAGTAAGCAGGGCCACCGATGCTTTCCACATCCTCATGGACAATACAGGGGATTACTTCTGAGTAGGGTATAGCTTATATAAAAAATTGCTTATTTAAAATATTTCTATTAAAAGTTTTGTAAATTTTTTCAATGAAAGGGTTTAAAATGATTTTTTATGTAATCGCTCTTGTGACAACAAAAGTAGCACTTACACAATACATTACTGAATTACCTTTGGATCTAAACTTTCAGTAGGATGATGAATCAGTGAGGAAGCTCAATAGCCAGGAATAAACTCTTAGAAATATGTCTTTGGTTTTATTTTGCATATGGGTAAAATAAATCAGCTTTTTCAGAAAAGTACTCCTGCACAAGGAAATACTGAACATTTTGATTTGGACTGAAGACGATTCCTTCACGTGCCTCTGTGTCTGGGGCCATGTCTGACCTGTTGAAGGAGCACAAAGAATTTGTGTCAGACATTTGATTTACAAATTACATCCTGAGGGGGAAGATAAAACATGTTTAAAAATAATCAAAAGTAGAAGTCTGCCTTGCCAAACTTCGACAGGGACAGCGCACAATTAAAGTAGTTTAACCATAGCTACATTTGTTGTGATTGACAAAAAAACATTTTGGCTTACTAATTGTAGGTATCGAAACAATATTGCTTATACGGAGGGTGAAGGAGTTAGCAAGTAAAGTTAATCTTCACCTGCTACAACATTCCTGCTGTGCCACAAGCTAACAAGCTAACTGTTAGACTTAGCAACAAGCTACAGAGTAAACTGAGATTTGCGCTATCACCAGTGTACTGAAAGTGTACTGTAACCATCGATATCTTAGTTGTGTAGTTCTTAAAAAATGAAATAAATCAAGCAGGGATACTTACATGTCAAGCAGAAATGTGGCTAACGCTAGCTCTGAATCCGTGTTGAATCCTTCTAGGAGGCATAGCTTCCTCCACCTCTGAAAAGCCGCTTCGATGTTGACCCTCGCTTTTTTCGGCTCGGTTTAATTCTTAAGCTCGCTTTTTGTCATCGGTCTTCTTCTGTTTGCCCGTCTTTGTTTCTGAGCAGGTGTCACTCGAGAAATTAGCAGTTTTCCTGAAAAGTTATTTCTCCCGATTAGCACAACTGCAGCACACTGGCAATCTGAGCTTGAACAGGCACGCGCTGTGCGGGGAGGGGTTGAGCGGCGCGTACACGAGAGTGATTGACACTGCTAAGACAGTCCTCCTTGCTCTGATTGGCTGTTTCTGACCGGAGCGGTGTATTTCTGCTAGTGGCAGTAAGAGGACGAGAGAGCCACAGGAGCTTGATTTTTTTCACAGATTATCTGTCTCATATTCTACTGTCAGACCTAGTGACAGTTTTTAACAAATATGTAAAAAATACATTTTTACAAAAGTTACCTACTGAAGCTTTAACACATAATCCAATAATATAATGTTCAGCCCATTTTTAACCTTCTTCTTTTGCAATAACAAAAAGAACGAGACCAAGAAGATTTAATTAAAAAAAGTTTTACACAAGGGCACAGCATGGTTTTGGTTGAGTCAGTCTAATTTCCATTGTTACTCAGGTTTATTAACACATTGTTTTTTGGCTTAGTGTCGTGCATTGTGTTTTTACAATCTGGCTGTTTTTCTCTCTTTTATGTGTTGTTCATTAAAGTGCTTTCCAACCCAAACACCATTAAAATTCCTTAATTTTTTCCTCCTCAGTGAACAGCCTGGGCATCAGCGACGAGCTGAAGCAGAAGCTCCAAGACGTGATGGTGGACAGACATAAACTAACCCTGGGAAAGACCCTGGGAGAAGGTACTGCTTTGTTTTGTTTTGTTTTAACTATGTGTCAGTTTTATTTCTGGGGTAGCGTGGAGGTACTTTCTACAGTTTAAGTACAAGAGGTTGGTACATAGTACAGTGAGGACTTATCTGCCATAGCAGTAATGCTTGCTTCTCACTTATCTCCAGTCATTTCCGTCTTACACTGATGTGTTGACCCTGGATAGATTAACAGTTTATGATGGGATAACCTCCTAGCCCTGTACCCTGTGAAGTCAGAAGGCCAATAACTCTTCCCTGTTTAATAAGACAGTTAATCTTGTTGCATCTTATATGAGTGTTTCAATGTGTTTTAATTTCTTTCTTTAGGGGAGTTTGGCTCTGTCATGGAAGGGCTGCTGACTCAGGAGGAGTCTGCTCTCAAAGTTGCTGTCAAGACTATGAAGAGTGAGTAGACAGTAAAAGCACTCAGAATTACCACAATGAGTCCCTTCATCTCGGGAACACAGGCCAATTGATGGACATCAATCTGGGTCAGAAAATCACAAGTCCTGGGGGAAAAAATGTCTTTTTAAATCAGAAAACAGACAACAATGCAGCTTGTAAAAGATATTGGCGGAAGAAAAAGATGACCCCATGTTGATCTAGGGTGCCAAAGTTGTACAATTGTATAAAAACTCCAAAGTTGAGGGGAAAAAGATGAAATTGGGAAAAACAGCGCCACCCTCTTATATGAGATTCCTGCCAGTTTCTTGTGGCTACAAACAAACTTAGTGGTAAAAACTGCCAACATGTATTCAATTATAGTTTATAAATTCAGGAGCGAAAACACCATCTGAAGTAAAAGTGTATTTCTTACTCGGGCAACCTTTCAACGTGGCACATGGGCTCACCTCTGTATCTTCTCCTCTCCAGTTGCCATCTGTACCCGCTCAGAGATGGAGGACTTTCTCCGTGAGGCTGCCTGCATGAAGGAGTTTGACCACCGCAATGTCATGAGGCTTCTAGGTGAGTCAGGATTCAAACTGCCTGGCACGTCATGGGTCGGCTTATTGAAATTACAAAAAGGGTTATGCTTTCTTGCATAGTTGATATTTGTGGGGTTGTTTGCACAGGTTCCAAAATGTGATGGGTTCTTCCTTTGCCCATGCTAAACCCTTTCACCAAATTTTGTGAAAATCGGGCCAGTAACATTTTGCTAGTCCTGCTGACAGACAAACCAACCAAACTGAAAACACAACTTCCTTGATAAGTGAATTCAACCATGTGGCTACAACCCCAAAAAGTGCAGGAATCGTGCAAGGACATTAACTCCATTAATTTCCTCAGGATTCTTTAGGTTCAACTTCAACTTTCAACTATATTTATCCTTAAAAAAGGAAATTTAGTTTGCAGCAGGATGTCTAAAACTACAAACATACACAAACCACACCAGATGCCAACAACATTGTAAGCCCAACACAGGACACACATCAACACATCAATGGGGACACTCCTTACCGCAAAACCAGGTTCTCCACAAACCTTACTCTAAACTGTTTTTAATGGAACTACTTTCTATCAAATAAATAGTCCAAATTAACTGCATTTTCTGATTTTTGAAAGTAACAGGGAGACTGGCAAGACTAAATATTGGGGTGAATATCTCAAAACCTGTGCAAATGAAACTATAAATATGAGCATGTCTAAATACCACTAAAGGTTAGTGAGAAAATGTTTATTTCTTGTAATTTGGACGCACTAAGTTTTTTAAATACTGTATTCTTTAATTAGCAAATTCAAGACTGAGCGCTCTTGTGATGTACAGAACATGTATGTAGTCAGTGTGTATAATACTAATCTGAAGTGTTTTTACAGGTGTGTGTCTGCAGACTGTTGAGAGTGAAGGTTACCCCTCCCCGGTGGTCATTCTGCCCTATATGAAACACGGAGACCTGCACAGCTATCTGCTATACTCAAGGCTGGGAGACTCTCCTGTGGTTAGTCTGATTTCAAACAATAAAAGCAGCAAGTCAGCAACACATACATATGCAAATGCAGGCAGCCGCACGCATACACAAATAAATAGTTTAATGGGTCTGGGGTTTATAAATTCCCATGAATGTCTGTCAGCAAAATGGGATCCAAAGGTCAACATAGACGTAAAGTGTTTGTTACAGTAAGTCACCATCCACACCTTATTGGCAGAGCGTACGCTCTGAGATCATGAAAACACAAGATACGTGTCTGTCGTTGCTACATGTATTTGCAGTTTTACTTCTTAATGGATGACATGTTTTTTTGGAATTGAGAACCGCTATACGCAGTAAGTCCCTGAAGAGCAGGGCTGAGAAACATAAGCCTAATCAAAACAAGATTCCTGCAGAATGTTGAAACATCCATGTGTTCGGCACACATTCAAAAACAAAGTGGTGTTGAACCCTATTCATCCCACAGGAGGAGGCTGTTTGTATTTGGAGCAGGGAGCCCTCAGTTCCAGCTGATCACAGGTCCCTGAAGAGATAAGACTGTAGTGCCCTCTACTGTGCAGAAAATAAATGTCAGCTGTGTGTGGCTAAAACCTTTTTTTTCCTCCGCGCTGTCCTGCAGTACCTCCCGTCTCAAATGCTGGTAAAGTTTATGACTGATATTGCCCGAGGGATGGAATACCTCAGCAACAAGAACTTCATCCACAGAGACCTTGCCGCTCGCAACTGCATGTAAGCAAAATCTCTGCTTCCACATTTCACTCTCTCGGTTCCTGTTAGCACTTGCTCTTTCTCTTGAGGAGGAAAAAGAACTAAAAGTGACTTAAGAGACTGCTGAAGGCAACATTTGGGTGGGGGAAAAGCCCAAAAAAGACTAAAACACATTAAATAAATATTATATATCATGTAGATTATACATTATATAGTCTTACAATATAGAAAATAACAGCACGGAAATGAATGTACTTTTTTACATTACATCACCGCCCGAACGCCCCTTCACCAAAAACGCAGCGCAGTAACACTCTGGTTTCTCTGCCTCAGGCTGAATGAGAACATGAACGTATGTGTGGCTGATTTTGGCCTCTCTAAGAAGATCTACAACGGAGACTACTACAGGCAGGGGAGAATCTCAAAGATGCCCGTCAAATGGATCGCTATCGAGAGCTTGGCTGATCGCGTCTACACCACCAAAAGTGACGTGGTAGGTTTTAATTTTTTAATCTGTTTATTGATCCCCAACGGGGAAATTACAATTTACACTCTGTTAGTTTACACACAATCCTGAACTACACACACACACATGCTCAGGACGGACTGAGATACTGCCACCCCTGTGTGTGTATGTGTGTGTGCTTGTTCTAATCCCAGCACCTCACTACAATCCTTGGTGTGCGTTACTTTTCTATGTTATAAATGAAACATTTCTACTATGTTTACTGTTGAAAACTGAGAAATAGCACTAATTGAACACATAGCTATGATGTATTGAGCTACATGTATTTCAGTAGAATATATTGTGCAAACATGTCATTACTACTATCTGTGACAGATGTAAACAGCAACAGGTGACTGCACTGATGACTAAATACTGTACACTGGAGGGGCCCTGGTTTCCATGCACATGTGGAAGTGTTCATGCAGTGTTAGCGTTAAAAAGGATGTGCATTCTTTAGCAACTTGTGCGTAAAAGCAGGATGTCCAGAAAGCTTCGAAAAACATGTCTATGTTATTTCCACAGTGTTTAACTTGTGCATTTAGTGTAGCCTATAGCAAGGTGTTTAAAAGCGAAAGGATTTTAAAACCCTTTAACCCTTCCCCTCTCTCTCCCTCTTTACTCTGCCATGCTCCTTCCCTCCATCTCTCTCTCTCTCTCTCAGTGGTCGTTTGGAGTCACAATGTGGGAGATCGCCACGCGGGGCCAGACTCCGTACCCTGGGGTTGAAAACAGTGAGATTTATGATTACTTGAGACAGGGAAACCGTCTCAAACAGCCTCCAGACTGTCTGGACAGCATGTGAGTGTCAGCGCCTTTGCCTTCACATTCCTCACCAAACACACTCAGCTGATGATGAAGTATCTTGCGGATATTTTTCCTCCTGATTAGAAGTACCCTTTTTCCGTGAAGCAATCAAGACTGGAGGCTAAAAACAGTTCCAGTCTATTTCAAGGAGCTTAGATAATGCAATGCTTTAAATAGTGTTCATGTTTCTTAAAGCTTCCTAGATAAACACACTTACTGAACTATTTTGTTTCAAGATATAGATTTGAAAAGCATGCACCCTTCCTCGTAGTTAGCTTAAGACAAAATATTCTGGCGTTTTTCATATTACCATTTCAATTTTTTTTTCATTCTTAGGTAGTAACACACTACTTTTGGAGTTTCATAATGTTTTTTACTAATGTCCTTAGAGATTCCAGAGAAGGAAATGTTTAATTTGTTATTAATTATAGAGCACAGAGAACAGAGCTCTATTTCTGAGACAAAACCCCCAGCAAGTTCCTTCCAAACAATTAAAAGATAGAAAATTAGAAGATAGAGAAAATGGCAGATGTAATTGGTAAGAGAAATTTCATAGAAAACAAATCCGGTTATTTTAAGAATAATAAATCTTAACGACATAATTATAAATATATATGTGGGGAAAAAGAGACCTGCTATGCTAAGTTTGAAATGAATTACATTTAACTCACTACAATTAGTGTCAAGGTAATTCCATACAAAATACGTTACGGTTTATTTCTGACGTTATTAAACCCGTTTAGTGTTTGGTGTTTTGGTGTTCACCTAATTTAACAACGTGCTATCATTAAGTATAAAATTACAATTTCTTCTTCTTCTCCAGCTACGCCCTGATGTTCTCCTGCTGGCTGCTGAGCCCCAAGGATCGCCCATCATTTGAGTCCCTGCGCTGCGAGCTGGAAAAAGCCCTTGAGGATCTGCCGGACACCCAGGACCCAGACGAGATCTTGTACGTCAACATGGACGAGTCTTCCATGGAGCTAGGGGCCGTTGGTGGGCGTGACCCCATTGGGGGGCCGTCCCCTCTCTGCCTGAAGGCCCTGGACTCTGTGACCACAGTGGAGGTCCACCACCCCAACCGCTACGTCCTCTGTCCACAACACGAGACCAACCGAGCCCTCTCGGACTCCCTGGAGAGCCTGGACATGCCGGTGTCGTCTTCCACAGCCACGCTGCCTCTACAACCATCCTGCCACTCCACTCCCAACCCTACACCCGCTCCCACCCCAACTGTTGAGCTGCTGGAGGACAGGGAAGGGTCCAGAAAAATGCTCTGGCAGTGATGGCTTCCCTTTGTTTTTTTTTGTTTTTTTAAAGTGAAAGAGACTTTTCACTGCCAAAGTGTGCCATCTTTTATCCCCAGTCTTAGAACAAGATCCAGCCTCTTGCTACTGACTGCATCATATCTACATACATATTTTGCACAAATTCAGACCCACACACATACACACACACACACACACACACACACACAGAGCCGAAGGCATTCAAAGGAAGTGAAGGATTGGGATTCTTTTCCTTTGTCAACCCTGTTGGAAAGGTCACCAACGACAGACAGTGGGTGAAGAGGTTTAGAGCACGTTGCCCTCATACACTGCAGCACAATCAGAGAATCTCATTCCCAGTCCATATAGCAATAAAATACCCTATCTGCACAACTACCTGTATACAACAGATCGATCCCCTTCATGCGACTAAGCTAAACAATCTCAGTGAAACCAGCTTAGACACTGCCAGGCTGAATCTACAACCAAACAAACTCAGGAGCTTGAACTTGCGAGTAAAGGGCTAACATGGAGGACTCGCACCAGCTGAGACAGGGCTCCTCTGACAGAGAAAACCTCACCCATCTGAAATCCCATGTGCAGAAACAACCCGATAAAGAAAAAAAAAATCAGCAGCAGTGCCTCTTTAACTGAAGGTACCATCTGATGATGACTAGCTGTTTTATGGTTATACCGACACAGTTTATGAAGGACAATAGGACGAGTTAAAACTATTATCGCCAACAAGGATGGGCTTTTTCATTTCTTTCTCTTTTTTTATTTTTTTTAGCTTTGAGCAGTGGTTTTGATAAATGTTGATCTTGACAAATGTCTTTTATAATGATAGAATGTTCTTTCCCCACAGAAACCCTTCAACTAAAGTCCACCTTACCTGAAAGTTAGAAGACTTTTATATACAGCAACGAAATATGAATGACATTTGAATTCAACAAAAGATTTAAAACAGACCAAAATTTGCAGAGAAAATGAAATTACACTGCAGGCTTTAGATCATTTCATATGAAGTCGTTTTAAATGAAGAAACTCCATCTTATTGATCCGTTGTATGATAGCCTAATGTAGCGCTCTAACATCCCTGCATCCTCTCAAGTGGTCGCACTGCCAGTTGTGCATTAAGCACCATGAGCCATTTACAGTTCAAACAAGGCATCTCTTTCCTCACTAACAGGTGAGACGCCTGTGAGAGTCCTGAACTAGTCTATACATTGTTGTCATAACTCAGGAAACTAGAGACTTTGCTCAACAGTGACATAGGTACTGGTCAAATCAAGAGGGTACAAATAATCAGAGGCAGGTGGATGGACTGAGGGTAGGTACGGACATGATGGAGTTACCCGAGGCAAATAAGCTCCTCACCTTTGCTTTTGGCTCAAGCACAGTGTTATTACACATTTTGTAAAAAAAAAAAAAAAAATGCTGATTTTTTTTTTTCAACAACTTTGCACTAATGTTTTTTTTTTATATCCTTGTATGTTTGTTTATAATTTGTATATCTTTTACGTCTTATACATTTTGTGTTTTAATTTACTTTCTGGACAGAATCTGTCCACATGTAACAACTTGCATATTCATAAAGGCGGAGAACATAGCCTGTGAAATCATTGCAGGGCATCCGAATCCAGTCGACTAGAGTGTTTTTTTCCATAAATGAGCAAAGAGACCGAGAGACTGGGAAGCACAACTAACCTCGTCATCTGACGTCATCCTGCCACACTCTCATTCTGGGATGTTTTAGTTACTTGAGGTTTAGCACTGTAAATAGAAGTCTGGTACCAACAGAAAGCAAAGCGCATGTTCATCTAAACCTCCGCTTCGAGGTCCACTAGCTGCAACTTTGCATCATTCATGCACTTATTTTTATATATATATATATATATATATATATATATATATCTATATATATATATATATATATATATATATATATATACACACACATATATATATATATATATATACACTGTATATATATTTTTTTCCTTCAATTTATAATTTTGTCTTTAGAATGGACCATATTCCAACACACATTTTGGGAGAACATTTGTTGAAATAAGGCGCTGTGTTTCTCAGATGTATGCATCGAAGGTACTTATATATGAAACAGTATACAGTTATCCTTTATACATGTAGCATTACTCAAATTCCTTGTTTAGATGAAATGTACATTTCTTGCTATACATGTGGTACCGTATGCTCAGTGAGTGATGGCCCTCCGTTGTTTGTGACCTACAGAAAGTGGTGCTGAGAATGAGGTACTCGTCTAATTTGGTCTGTACAAATATTTTATCAATTTGAAAGCAGATGGATATGCCAGCAGTGTTACACCAACTAGTGCGTTTTAAACATTACAGTCAGTTCAGCCTTAAATCTTTACGTTCAGTGCCTTCAGAGAGCCAGTATTTTTGCATTACAATAAAAGTGTGTGTGGATTGTGATTCTCCTGATTCCTGTGTGGAATTGGGAGAAGACTGTACTATAATTGCCTTTCTATTGTCATGATTTGTAAACAAAGTTTTATACAGTACCTGCAGTATTTTGTATAAGAAATAAATGTGTTCATCGTGAATGAGCTCTCCTCCTGAGCTTTGGTGTAGTCAATATTAATCTCATCCAAAGCATATGTGTAAGTGACAAGTTTATTAACAATACAGCCGGCAATGAGGTAATGATTTGTCGAATTATGATTTATGATCACACAGCAGGAAGATTAAGAACCTGATATAACACAGTGGCGGACATATCCTCTTAAATATCATCTAAACACTGATAAACCAATGAAATAGATGAATATTGTACAGAATTGATAGTGTCTAAAAGGTGCGTCTGGTCTCAGAAGTGGATGTAGGAGATCTGCACGTCGCCTTCTATCTCCAGCATGTCAACCTCATTAAAGGACTGCAGGCGATGGACGAAGTCAAACAAGTGCTGCCCATTCACAAACACCTTGAACCTCTGGTTCCCGCAGCGAATGGACATCTGAGAAGCAAAGGACAGAAAAGTCAGGACACCGCTGACCACCAGTGAGTCAAAATAATGTAGATAGATTGAAAATAATTCTTACATCAAAGTACTGTCCCTCCATGAAGGGGTTCAAGCTGGCCTCTCTGTCCTCCTGGCCCCAGTTACCTCCAATCATGCTGTTCCTCACCACGATGCCCTCCCTCACCCTGGGGTTCAGGTGGAAGGCAATGTCCCGAGATCTGCTCACCTTAAAGTTGATGCACATTCTGCAACACACAGACCCAGGAGTGTAATATGAGTCTGATAGCACTCGCGCTATACTGACTTTAGTGTATGTACAGTCACAAACACACACTTTTGTGCTCCATAGGGCACCATGCCTCTGATGATGATGGTCCGCTTAGGGTACATCCCTCCTGGGATCATGGTGGAGTAGGGCACAGGCTTAAGACACAGCAAAAAAAAATAAAAAATAAGACAGGTAACATAAAAACACAATTAACAGACATAAACTGGAAAGACAACTTCAATATATACGTAGATCCAACTGAGGGCAAAATATAAAAAACAGCCTGAAGGTGACACCAAAGTTGTTGTTGCCAGAGTACATTTACTCTAGTACTGTACTTAAGTATAATTTTAGGTACTTGTACTTTACTTGAGTATTTCCATTTTGTGCTACTTTCTACTTCTACTCCA
This sequence comes from Etheostoma spectabile, assembly GCF_008692095.1. NCBI lineage: Eukaryota > Metazoa > Chordata > Actinopteri > Perciformes > Percidae > Etheostoma > Etheostoma spectabile. Next base: position 2,427,799 of record NC_045735.1, read on the forward strand.
CTACATCTCAGAGAAAAATACTGTACTTTTTACTTCATTACAATTATTTTAGAGTTTCAGGTACTTTATAAATTAAGATTTTCGCAGACAAAACATGCAACATTAAAGTCATTTTGTCAATTTAATAGTTTTTGTTGGAAAAAACATTTCATGGTACCAGCTTCTCAAGTGTGAAGATTTGTTGCTTTTCCTTTGAACTATTGACCACTGAGACCAGGCTTCATTGCGTCACCCAGACTGACACTGACTGTACTACAAATGAGTGTGGAGCAAATTTTACTTACAGGATTGTAGACCGGCTGCCCGCCCATGCCCTGTAATCAGATCAACATATGTAAGATTTCAATTGGATTACCAGACTTAAAAAATACATAGAGGAACTACATAGAGGGCTTTATGAATGTGTATTTTTGCAGGATTCTCACCGGCAGGTTTGATCCTCCCTGACAGAAGACAAAATAAAATCAGTCCATTAAATCCAAACTATTGATTACATACAACCTGTTGTTTGATTTACATGTGACATGTGACTGTGTCTCAGTATAATATAAATGTAAATACTACAAAAGGAAAATAAAATCAGTTATTGTTTCATACCCCCATACCACCTCCCATTCCTCCTGGATATCCACCCTGTGAACAAGCACATATTTAAAAGAAAGATGTTCTGTGACTTATTGTGGCTTTGCTCAACATAGGTTGGTGTTTTTTCTGTATTTGTGACATATGCTGAATTTTATAAACCAATGAATTTGAATTTGAACAAGAGCAGAAATAAAAGTATTTATTCACCCCCATGCCACCTCCTGGATATCCTCCCTGTTAAAAAGTTGTAATCATGTCAAATGCTGTTTAATGATGTGTTTCCGGTAATCTAATTATGACATTTGAATAAATCCTCATCCTACGTAAAACTTACTTCCATTCCTCCTCCCATTCCGCCTCCCATGCCACCTGGGTATCCTCCCTGTATGTCAGTTGGAAGAAGCAAGGCTTATAGTTACAGTAATATAACAAACAAAAAACTACCTTCAGAGACAAAAATAATAATCATACTTTCAATAATTATTGATATTCAATAATCAATAATTATCTTACCCCCATGCCACCTTGTGGATAGCCTCCCTGTTGAACAGTGGGTTGTTAACATGTTAAATACTGTAAAATGCTGTGTTGGAATTTAATTTTTACAGTGAAATTATGAATACTTACTCCCATTCCTCCTCCCATTCCGCCTCCCATTCCTCCTCCCATTCCTCCTCCCATTCCTCCTCCCATTCCGCCCTAAAAAAACAAAAACTAAATTGTAAAACTAAAAAGTCAAACAAGTCTAATTAACAAACAAAGTGCACAGAAAAAGTTGACATCTTGTCATAACAGTGGAATAATTAGGTAATGCAACGGTACAATAGGACATTAACACTACTAACACTGCAGCTGCTACTAATATTAACATACTAATATATTCACCTATAAAAACCTGCTAACAAACATTGGAAATCATCTCACTACCACTAACACTTACCAACCATAAATTGCACCTGTAGAAGCTTTGTTTTTTTAATGCACATTGAGTGAATTTACTTGCCCCAACAAAGCCAAAAGCATTAAGCTGAAAGCTCCAGGGACAGGAAGTCTCACCCCTATGATGTTAATAGTCTGGATGGAAACATCTCCAGCGATCTGCAACGCGCAAACCCTGTTCAAAGGTAGACGGTGTTCGAAGTTGTGGAACTCATTCCCGTTGACTTTAATCTGCAATGGCATAATGTCAAATATTACCCTGAATGTGCCATGGCATATATATATATATATATATATATATATATATATATATATATATATATATATGGTCCAATAATTAATAATTATGTAGGATAAACCTGTTGAAGAGGTATTCACAAAATTTCAAACTGCGTAAATTTCTGTAGCACAGCAAAAGGCAAAAAATTATTGAAAGGGTAACAGTTTACGTTAACCCCCTTCTAAGCATTTACAGGCACTATATAAACATTTAATAAAGGGTTTATGATATACTATGTGTATGATAATTCCTCCTCTGGGCACAAATAAGGCAAGGCAACTTTATTTGTATAGCACATTTCAACAACAGGGCAATTCATAGTGCTTACAGAAAACATTAAAGTGGATAATAGAGTATAAACATTTTATGAATGACAATGTCTTAAAAAAGTTGTAATAATATTTAAAAAAATGTATTCATAGGATGATTGACAGAAACTGTACATTAAATACCATTATATCTGCTTATGACTACATTATAGGGTGTTATTAACTTGTAGTAAAAACGTAGTACGAGTGGACGTGTGGCTGGGCTGACCTGGTAGCCCTGGGAATTGACCATGATGACCATTTCAAAGGTTTGGCCTTTCCTGAAGGGCATATCACGGATCTTGTTCTCAGAACCCCAGGATCCCGCCTGACAAGAGTTAAAGACCACCTTGTCCCGGCCGTCAAATCGAGGGTTAATGTGGAGGGCGATGTCGCTGGACTCAGACTCTCCGCAGAGCAGGTTGATTAAGAACCTGCCAAAAAATAACAAGCAGGTGACATGAGACCATTAAGCCGCTGAGTCATGAGTGATAAGTTTGTTTAGTGCTGGAAAACAGAGCAAACGCAAACAGTGCAGGTGGGGCAGACTGTAAAGAAAAGAAAACTGAGGAGATTGTTAAAAAAAATTCTCTCTGATTCAGTCAGATATATGCAATGTTTACTTGGTGGCCTGTAAAAGTTCTTTAGATATTACTATTTTCAAAAAGGGAGGGTGAAGTAATAAAATTGAAGCTGTGTGTTACAAGATAGAAACACAACAAAGACACCTGCTCCACCCAGAATGAGTTTATAGTAATATTATTTAATAGTGTCAAAGGGTTAAGGTAAGAAATAAAAAAACTACTTTTTCATAACTGCTTTTTTAAAGATTAAGAATGAATTTCAAGATGAATACTGACCTGGTAATGTTCTCCGGAATGGACCCCTGGATGTAAATGGACACCCCTTCCCTCAGGCCTCCATAAATTGGCCCCAGATAGGGAATTCTCTGTACAGTGCACAAATAATATTAATCCACACTGCACAATGTTCACAAGCACCCAAGACCCATCTTTCCAAATGTCAGTTGCGTTGTACAGTGGCCCAGTAAATTACACAGTGTGGTTTCTCTAGTTGTAGACTCCATTATCATTAGTGTAGCATTACATAATGATTTCCCTGTTTCCTTGGATGCAGTGGAGAAAAGGAATGTACAATGCTGTACTATTTTTGGTTTACACTTTCTCTATAGAGCATACTGTATTAGGGATGGGCCGGGCCAGATGTATTAAATTAAAATCATACTGAAACTTTTAACAATTTGATAGACTCGTGTTGCTCAGGCTATAAATGCTGTGGCGTGTGGCATAGGATTACGCTACGTACTTACCCTATACAAATAAACATTAAAAAAAGAAATGGATCCACCACGTAATCTTTAAATCTTGATATTATCTGTCATTAATGTGGACAAACATCAGTAAAGAGATCAGGGGTACGAGCACACAAAACAATTCACTATATTATTTTTAGGTCATATTGTTGTCCAAAGCGCAACATAATCCTGTACCAAGTCCTCTAAAGTACAAAATTTAGTTTTGATATGTCAGGCAACCATGGACCAGATTCTTTTGTCACAACTATGTCACACTAACAGATTGTTTTTGCGTGGCTGACACCACTGGTGATCAAATCATAATCCCTTGGCATTAGTGGGATTCATTACACAGCAGCAGTCAGGGCAGATACTTACAGGGCCGTAGATTGGCTGATAGCCGGGAGGAGCAACAAACGTCATGGCATCAGTCGGTGAGACGGACGGGCAGACAGAATCGGGAGCGTTTTGTCAGGAACAGATCTCTGCTGGAGTCCTTGTTTTATACGAGTGATACGGGAGGGGCAGAGCAGGGTACCAAGCCCAGGGCTGCATCACCATGTTGACTTTGGAGGCACAAAATTCTCATTGACCATTGACCCAGTGGAGGAGTGGCACACAAAAGACAGTGTTAAATGTGTGTGTGTGTGTGTGTGTGTGTGTGTGTGTGTGTGTGTATGTGTGTGTGTGTGTGTGTTGCAAGAAAAAGAAAAAAAGGTGTTATTGCAGCAAGGAAATAACTCCATTACAAGTTAAAGCCATAAGGTTGAAAATGCCAGTTAAGTAAAAGTTCCCAAGTATAATCAAGTAAATGTACCCAAACTATTAAAAGTACTACTAATGCAGAAAATGGCCCCTTTGCGTGTTACATTACTATATTTATTACTTATTACTGATGTATAATAGGGCATTTTATTGTTTACTGTACCTAAAGCTGTCAGTTAAGTGTGGCAGAGGGAAAAGTATCCCTCTGGATATTAATGAATAGAAGTATAAATTAGCATGACACAAAAGTACTCAAGTAAAGTACAAGTACCTCAAATTTGTACTGAACTACAGCAAAATTACTTGCCTTTCTTAAGTTACTTTCCACCACAGCTTTTAAACTATTTCCATTCTCTGTAACTTCCTAAATCTTAAACAGTGAACAAAACTGGCATTATATTTATATTAAAATCTAAATGTTACAACTAAGAGAATATTTCTTTTTGGTGTTGGAAAAGTAGAGATCTGTATAAGAGACATAATCTCCATCCAACGCATTAAGTTATAATACCTGATAATAGCATCTCTTTTTTTTTTTTACGTGCTGATATTTAAAGAATAGTAGGTGTAAAGTTGTGTGTATGATTCATATACTGTAATATCCATCCGCCTACCTAAGGCAAACAGAAACATAAGTAACTCTTATCTACCACACGTCTGAGAGTGTAGTGCAACTTCATGGAGGCAGTATAGCATCCAACAAATGCTTTACTATCTCTCACTCACACACACACCACACACCACACACACACACACACACACACACACACACACCCACACACACACCACACCACACACACACACACACACACACACACACACACACACCACACAACACCACACACACACACACACACACACACACACACACACACACACAATCTGTCAGGAAACAAAGGCTGTCTAAGTGATAGATGGGTGTTTCCTGGGGTGTTTAGGCGCAACAATCCACTTTTGTTATTTGGTTAAGATAAAGTTTCACCAGAGCCAACATGAAACTGCAACACAGACGCCTGAGAGGGAACATTTTTTTTTAATAAACTATAGAGTGTAATAATAGGCATCTCCATAATGTAATTTCAAAATCAGTGTTGTATCAGTATACTGATACACTGATACTGATATGCTGATGCTAAATCAGTTTACCCCTTGCAAATAATCACGTTTGTCAAGGCACAATGATCAGCTTTGTCTACAAAGAAAAATGTTCCTCACATTTAAAGAGGATGTCATGGAGAGTTAAAGGATAATCTAACTTTTGTGACTATGTATTAATGGTGTCTGCATAGTATGTATTTTTTTTTTTAACACAAATGAATATAAAAGATGTCCTGCACATGTATGGAGAGTGGTTAGTCAGAGAAGCCACCATGGAACAAGGACTACAAAGTTAATAAAATGAATAAAAGTTATCTATTCAAACTTTTGTTGATGTCCATATAATGTTCCTGAAATATTTTACAGTACCTTAGGAATACATGCTTTAAACGTGTTTACATCTATACTTGTACTGACCTATAGTGCATTCAAAGCCTAAACCTAATTCTTACAGCGCTTTGAGTGAATGAAGACTGAACAAAATGTCCTAATTTTCCAAAAATGTGTTCGTACTAAAACTGGTCCTTGGAAAAATGTAGAACAAGAGCATACACGCTCAAACACACAGACACAGCAACACCATATAAAGCATATATGTAAATGAGGACACACGTCCCAGTTCTCCTTAAAATAATCTGTTTATTCTGTATTGAAACACAGGGTTCAGTCAGAGCACACTCAGCTCCGTACGGTCAGCTGCCTCCGTGTGGAACACGTGGCAAATACACACTTCAGAGTCGCCAGCAAACAAAATACCGCTCTGCATCTGACAAAGTGAGTCATGACATTAAATGCGAGACGAAGAGTTGGAGAGTTTGTATGTGATTTGTACGAGGCCAAGTGAGACAGAAGTCTCTGAGATCAACGCAGGGATTTGAGAAAAATAACTGATATGCTGGATTCCTAAAAGTATCTATCATAAAAACCTAACAAGCAAAACCAAAAGCTCATGTGCTCTTCTGACTGCAAACTGGGCATTTACTTCAGTGTGAGATCAAGTCTCTTCGCCGTTGTGGATTTCAGAAACAGGACACGCGGCAGGTTCAAGTCCGACAAAGAAGCATGATCATTGAAATTCTTTAAAGCCCTGAAGAAAAAATAAATATATGTATCTATGATTTATGTAAAATATGTCTACTCATCAAAAGGCCTCTAAGCAGCCTAGACATTACTCAAGTTATACACATGACCATTTGGACATAATGTATACATTAAATACATTCATTAGTTATTTGTAATGCACTGACAGAAACTTATTTGTGCATAAAGTGTCATAAAACAGACTGTTGGCCAGAAACACAGACGGGCTAAAACGGTCGTCTTCAGAAGATTTGATCTGCATACAAACAATAAATAAACACCCTTGGTATCCTCCTATAGTGTATGTGTGTATTTCATCACTATCTTAGATGGGACAGAGACATCATTGGAGATAAGGGACCACATACATCCAGGGACGCATTGTAAGACTTCAGAGTGCAAACTGGGTTTGTCTTTACTGCTGATTCACACTGGTATACGTCACACGCGCAAATATAGTTTAAGTTTAAGTTTACTATCTTGGCAAGTCAGTCCGAGAAGAGTTTCCTATCATGATCGCTTGTTTGAGGACGAGTTTCTAACTCCCGAGAGAGAGGGAGAAAAAGGAGCGAGAGCGCGGCTAAAATGTTCACTGCTGCCTCTCAAGGATCTCGGAGAAACGACTGTGAGCAGCTGAATCATTTTCTTTCAAAACGCTTTCTCTCCAAGAAACACCAGAAATCAGAAATGAAGTATCAAACGGCAGCAGCCAAATACGACAAAAAAATCCCAACCTTACAAACAATATAAATAAAACATATCCACTCTAATCTCAAACAAAAGTGTTGAAACTAAAACTGTTTGATCGCTAAAGCAGTGACATTGCTATAGGCACTAAAACGTTTACAGCAGTAGCGACTGAAAGAGCCCGTTTTGTATAAATGCATTGATATGCAAGGCAGTACATGTATATTTTACAAGGCCATGTAGTGTATTCATAGCAGAATAAAAAGGCCCTTGGCTTTTTACACCTCTCTGATATTATTCTTCTGCTTTTCTCAAATCTATTCCATTGACATTCTGCTGCAGGTGGTGCAACAGTGCAGTCAAAGTGTGCATAGCTTTAACGGAGGAGAGAAATGAGCAGACAAAAGGTACATAACTAAGACAGACGTGTTCCATTTCTAAATTTCCAATCTTTCCTCTCTTTAAATCCACTCCCCTTTCCTCTCCTCTCTTTCTGTCCCCCAGACGTTGACGCTGCAGGACGTTATCCGAGCTGATCCTCATACTGCTTCCTGAAGCAGTCTCCAGCAGGGAAGAAGTCCCAGCATCGCTCCTGGTACAGCTTCCACACGTATGATTCCTGAAACACAGGAAAAAAAGGT
>NC_045735.1:2435506-2439338 GCF_008692095.1 Etheostoma spectabile
AAGGATGATTTTACAAAGACAAAAACCACCAATGAGGGCTTCACCTTAAATGTATGTATGCCTACTGACCTGTCCTGTGTGTTCTGTTTCGTCTTTGTTTATGAGATACATCAGGAAGAACCTGGAAGAGAAAATGGAGGGGAAAAAACAATGCAACATAATAACAGGGTTTTTGGTTATTTGAGGGGTAATAAAACACATTATTCACAATAAGTCTTTTCAGAGGCCAAATTTATCAGAACAAGATGGTCAGATGATCTACTTCAACATATACACCGCTGATATCTGTCACGCCATTTTCCTCTTTACATCCAAGCATAACATAAACATAAAAAAGGAAAACATACTGTATTTAAAAGTGTTCCACATCGGCACTCCGAGATGTTACTCACATGTAGTTGGCTAAGTTATGCTCTTCTAAGGTGTGTGTCTCGAAGCCGTGTGGCGTAGAGTCAAAGTAGTCACTTCCAATTCCACAGATGAAACACTTTGTCTAGAGGGAGAAAGGTCATCTTAGATTATGCACATTCTTGCCTTGTGACTGAAGGACAATGGAAGGTGGATTAAGTTAAGTGACTGGTAAATCCCTCTGAAACTCATTATATTACCTCCATGTCCTCTCTGACCTGCTCCTGCTGATCTCTTAGCTCTCCAAAGGCATCAATGATCAAACCTGAGAGACAAGACAGTCTGAAAATCAAGGCTCGGCTCAACAACACAACTGTTTTCTTTTGGAAAGATTTGTCCAGCAGATCTAAAAAATTCAAAACTGTAAACTTCTAGTCACAAACCCTAAAAACATGTTCTCATTCACTACATTTCCCCTTTGTTTTTATGGTTTCTGCCCTGTTCACTCGAGAGTCTTTCTTAGCTTCACATCAGAAAACACTGGAAGATAGGACAACATCCGTACATACAGTAACGTATTAGATCTTTTTTATTGTTGCTAAAAACATCTGCAGTGGGAACAGTGAGACTGAACCAAACCTGTAAAGTTATGGGCCGTAAAAGTGTAAACAGTAAGCTGAAAGACACAATGAAGCTCTGTGGAGTTGAGGGGAACTGCAGAAGGAGGTGATAATTCTCTGTGGGACCGTTGCTACAATTAACCTATTTCTCATTTCTAACCAATCATTTGATTCATTGTTATTAGAAAAAATACTTATTATAGACCTTTTAAAGGTACGATGATTAAAAATCTGTCTGTGACTATAGCACTTTCAAATCAGTCTTCGTTTGAGACAATCATTAACTCTGGTCCAATGTTGAGTCCATCCTGTGCATTGCTCTCTACCTCAGTGTCTTTTTGGATACTACCACAAGTGGGCGCCAATGTCTAAATTGGCGCAAGTTACCGAACTTCATATGGTATTTGCAGTTAAATGTTAACATAACTAACATATTAATGCAGAATTTAAACTTTTTTAAATATATTTGTACAGCCATATTTGCAACACATATTAACACGGAGGTGGAAACGAGCCTGCAGAAATATTCACACACCCTACATTAAATTATGGCTCCTTTTTTCTAAGTTTTCACTTTTTACTGTAAAGTTATGTTGATATTAAGTTTATGCTTATTGTCACCGTGGGGAAATGAGGTTGCCGCAGAAATCCCATCACAAGGCATTTTTAAACATTAAGACAAACAAGACAAGACAAAGAAGACCGTAACATTCATTAGTAGGCTTCACTAACATAGCAGTTAAGCATGTGTGGGGGGGGGGGGAATAGGGTTCCAGATCAGCTGGAAAAACGAGAAGGGAAGAAAAGGAAAAAAAGAAAAGAAAAAAAAACCTTATAATCAAACAGGACCGTCATTATTAAGGAGTTTGGATTTGTTTTTTTATAAACAGAGGAGCACAGTATCGTCATCCGGAAGGCAGCAGTTTATATAAAAACGAAGGGGGGTGCCTCTGATTACCCACAATGCTGTTTGCCTTTCTTAGAGTTTTGTTTTTACATATACTTTCCATACTTAGGAATGGAATACCTGATAGTTTTCTGGAAGTTATTATTTTTCTAATGTACTTTTTCTGTGCTTTTTTTCCTTTTCCTTTTCAAGGTGACACAATGTCTGAGTGCAGCATAACAGCTGGATGCAGGGGAACATCTAATTCCCCCCCAAACAACATAGAGCACTTCTGTTTAATAAGATAACCCCTTTTAAACCATACCCTGGATGATAGCCAGCAGGATGACAATGACGAAGAAGAAGAAGGTAATGTCAAAGACCACTCGGTAGAGCTCATATTCATCCCCGGCTGGGTCCTCAATTTCATCTCCTATGCCACCGCCGGCACGTACGCCAACATACATGTGGAACAGGTAGCACTGCATGAGGGAGTGAGGAAAAATAAAATCAAATAAAAATCAACCCAAAAGTGAAGTTCCTACAGATCTGTCCTGTAACCATATCGTTGCCCACTCACAGTCATCATGTCATCACACTTCATGTCCGGTTCGTCCTCATCCTCACTCATGTTGTAGAACTTGCGGAAGAAGTTGAAGGCCACCACGGTGTACAGGTACACCACCACAGCCAGCAAACCCACGGTCATCATCAACTGTGAGGAACAGGTGGATAAAGATGTGACATTAGTGCATGGTCAGTGGTGCAAGAAAGCCTCATGGTGCATCATTATAGTGGAAGTGTGCAGACCTGTTTGCCGTTGTGAGTAACGGAGGACAGAATGGTGCGCAAGGTTTTGACACCCATGGCGATGTCCAGAAGATGAGCGGCATAGAAGAAGTTGTTGTAGTGTCCAAGCAGAGACATTAACAAGTACCAAACCAGGTAGAGGAAGGTCTAAAATAGAAATAAAAAGGAGGGCTGTCAGTCACACTCAAAAATAGGTTCTCTCATTGTCTAAAGCATACCACAAACTGCTTCCTTAACTCACATTGTCGGTGAAAATAACGCCAAACTTCCAGATCTGGTACTTGATGTCAATAGATGTGACCCTACAGAAGGAAGGACACATGTCTTCTGTGATATGTGCCATAAATCTTAACGGTTTATGTAAAGAGTGTACAGTACTTACCAGCTCAACATTGAGGTGTCTGGTTCAGGCTTCTTCTCGTGCGTCATGGCACTGACATCTAGAGAAGCCAAGTCCATACCGAGCAACTCCGCAATCCTCTCTCTGCCGTAGATGTCACCATATTTATCCAGCACCTGGATGTCATACACATACAGTATGTCATGTCACTGCAAGACAAAATCCCTTTTTTTGCGGTTTTGAATTAAAGCTGTCTGGAGATAACTCACCTTTCTTTTCACAAACTTGTCCCAGTAATTGTTAGGGAAAGATCTGCGTTGATAGAGAAACATCATAAATATTTGATTAAAGGTTATCTCAATTACTAACTCTGTATGTTAGAGGTCTGAAACCTGACCCAAACATGACTGGCACGCAACACTCCAGGTTCAGGCTTCTAAAACATACTAAAATTAAACATTCAGCCTTTAATTAATATTACCAACTAAAAAAATATGGATGTTGGGGGGGGCATGTTTTGCAATCAACTGCAGGGGAGAGAGGTGTGGGGATTGCTCATTAGTATAGTACCAGGTGAGTTAATTGACACTCTCCCTTTGTACGCAGTAGGGTGCTGGACCTTCAGATGATTGACGCACACCAGAGATACAAATATGTTGTCTATTTGATTTGTGTTAAAAGCTCTGAGCAACTAGACTGTGCACTACAGAGAGAAACCGGGCAACAAAAGGCACACGTCCTGGTTTGTGCTAAGGGTTTCCCACGGGGTTACACACACACAAACACACACAAACACACACACACAGACACACACACACACACACACAC
>NC_045735.1:2439355-2446733 GCF_008692095.1 Etheostoma spectabile
CACACACACACACACACACACACACACACACACACACATACACACATACACACACACTTAATGTGACAGGGCTCTTACGGAGTGTTGAGCACCAGCCTGTCCCACTGGCCCTTGATGTCATCGTCCTCAGGCTGCTCAGTGACATAGAGACCATCAAACTCCAGCTTTCTGGCCAGCTCCTTCTCTCTCTTGAAGATAACCAGAGGGACCTGGAGGGTATCGAGAAAAGAAGACAAGCTGCTTGAAACGTACAAGCAGACACAAAAACATATGTGGATTTTTGGAAGAGCAAACACCAGCCTACCTTGAGGCAGTTGTAGCCAATGATGCAGAGGAAGGAGATGATGGTGTGGATGATACCAAAGAAGGCCATGGCTGGTGTCATGTAGCCTGTGCTCTCTTCCAAGAAGTAGTACATGGGACCTTCTTCTTCATCATCTTCTCCTCCTCCTTCTTCATCTAATCCGGACCCATCCTCCTCAGCGCCGGAGCCTTCAAACAGGCCAGAGGCCTCAAACAGACCAGGATCGTCAAACTCTTCCTCGCCTGGAGGATTGTCAGACACCTGCAAAGGTCAGACACAAAATGAGTCTGAGTGTATTTAACTTGATACCAACAAATTGTGAAAAATGTCATGCGAGTAAAACTCTTGAAAACAGATTTATTTCCAGTCAAATGTATAATGATTCAGATTGCAAATGCACATCCTAAGGGTGATTTTGATCAGAGTTGATTCTGTGTGTGCCGTCTAAAGTCAGTTACAAATGCACAGACCTTGTAGAAGAGCAGGAGGAAATTGAGAGCGAAGGCAATAAACAGGGCCAAGAACCGAAGGTTGTAGAAGTTGCGAGAAAGGTAGTTCTGTTGGGGGGGGGGCATAAAACCCACATTTTACTGCTTGATTCCACTACATTAATATTGGGTTTAGCTAACAAATAACACTGTGGAGTTGTTCTGTCAGGTATTTGCCAAATATTTTCCATGGGTTATTACACAAGCACGTAAATTGGGATAAGGCCACTATTATAAGAAATCAATGGGATGGCCTTCCAACCAGTCCAAACCAAATAAAATCTTTAGAAAAAAAAAAAATAGAGGAAAATATTCAAAAATATGTCGGGTAATGGAGAGCTGCTCACCATGAATTTAATCCTCTGGACCTCCAGCTCATTCCACAGCTCAAAGCCCTCCTCGACTGGTTTCTTATCCTTCTTTGCCTTGGTCTGCACAGTGGGCTCCTCTTTCACCTCAGGCTCTTCCTCCTTTACCTCAGGTTTAGGTTCAGGCTCTGCCTTCTCTGCCTTCTCTTCCTTCTCGGTGCTGGAAAAGACACAAGGGGAGAAATTTGTCCTTTTTTAAAACAGAACTATACGTTCTCTGGACTCTGTTTTAACATTTGATAACTACACAGATATGTGGTAATGAAAACAGTTAAAATGTCAACCTTAAAATGTCTGGACACATTTCTGTAAAAAAAGTCAATTCTATTCTATTTTACATTCAATTAGATCTAAATTAATGATTCATTATTTTTCTCTGAGTTTTGATGTTGATCCCCAACAGGTGGAAAACTTACTCTGCTTTCTCAGTCTCCTGAGGAGCCTCTTCTTCAGTTTGAACAGGTTGTTCGTTCTCTTCTGGTCCTCCCACTGCGGCTTCCAACTGTTGTTTCAATGATTGTTTTGCAGTTAATTAAATGATGAATGGGGAGCACACGCATTAAACATCAATAACAGTCGGAACACCTCACCAATTTCCTCTTCAGCAGCGGCGTGCCTTCTGGAGTTGGAGGCTCTTCAGCTGTCGTCTCACCAAAGTCTCCAAGTCCCCCAGGAGTATTGAAACCAGGTAGGCGTCCGCCTTCCCTCTCCTCGCTATCCTCCTCCTCCTCCTCTCCTCCCACGTTATCTAAGAGGTCTGACACGCCGTCTGTGTCTTGAACCTCTCTAGCCCCAGGGTCAGGTGGCAGGTCCTCGTGAACTTCGTCCTGTGTGGGATCTGGCATACTGGCTAGAATCTCTGTCACCGTTATCTTCTTGGCGCCCTCCACTAAGCCTCCACCGAACAGCACCTTCCATATGAGTGTGAAGAAGCCCTTACATATGCCATAAACAAACATCAGGATACCAAACACAATGGTGTAGATAAATGTCGCCAGGCCGATCACCATCTCCTTTATAGTCATTTTTCTTAGTTTGCGGTACCGACGCCGCAGGTTACGGAAGGTGAACATGTTGAAGAATTCGACCACGCTCTTCAGAAATTCTGCAAAGGCTGAGGCGGACTCTGGAGGCATTTCGTCTCCATTGCCTTCGTCTCCTTCTCCAGACTCTCCTTGTTCTCCCGCGCCCTCCTCCTCTTCCTCGTCATCTTCCTCTTCCGCGCCATCTCCCTCGGGCTCAGAGATAGAGGCAGCAATGTTCATCTCAAAGATGGTGTCCTCGCAGAAGTTCACAAACATCTCCATTTTCTCACTCTCCCCGCCCTCATTGACCACATCAAAGATGAACTGCCGCTTGGACTCTCTGACTTGTGGCATTTCCCACTGGTTGCGGTTCGCCTCGCTGATTTCAAAGTAAATGCGCTCAATCTTCCTGCTGGCTCCCATGATCTCAATGCGGCCGAGGAAAGGGCGGAAGTAGTTCAGCACGCTCTCGGCCTGCTCCAGGAAGTTCTGAAGGCGCATGTCGTGGGGTACGTGCTCGGACAGGTTTGTGAGCAGAACGGCGATGTTGAAACCAATGTCTTTGGCCGGCTCCTGGAAACGATCAGCAAACTCCTCAAAGTTGATCATCTCGTTTTCATCAGCTTCTGAGCAAGAGAGGAGGAACTGGATTTCTGAGGAAGAGTATTGCTTCTGGCTGTCCATGGCCTTGGAGAAGTCCTTCTTGGAGATTAACCCACGGGGGTCGGTCACATAGTCTCGGAAGGCGTCAGATGCCACTATGTCTTTGAGCTTGAGGAACATGTCGAAGAACTTAAGGATCATCTCCACGTTGCTGGAGGATTCCACCAGCATGTCAACCATCTGCCTGGCAATGGTGCCATTTACCACATTGCCTAAAAGCAGTACAAGGTGAGAGGAGATGAAAAATATATAGCGGGTATGTGACAGAAAAAAGAGAGGGCGTCACTAAACGGGGCTGAACATTATACCTTCAAGCAGAGACAGAAGCATCACCACCATGTCCTTCTGCAGGTCCAACAGCTCCTTCAACAGTCCAATTTGACTGGAGTCCTGCAACAAAACCAAAATGCAAAGCGAAGCACAAACGGTAGAAAAAAAAATTCTTAAAATGTGTACTTGATACTTGTACTTGTACTTGATGATATATCACATTTTAATTTGAGAGTATGTGCTTCTTTCTGAGACATGAAACAGCAAAAGACGCTACCTCAGAGTGTGCTCTACTCCAAAAATGATCCTGGGTTTGCATTTTTAAATAGAGAATATGCATTTTTAACATCACAAATACTATACTTGATATGATGGACAGCACGACAGACATTGAAACACAAGCAAGTATGAGAGAAGGAAAGAAAATGCCTTTTGCTCAACAGCGCCGCCTTTCCCCCTTTATCTGAAAAAGTGGCTAAAGCATGGGAGTGAGACATAAACACATTTGCAGACGCTGATTTTAGCACTCCTGAAGACCTACACCAGCTAGATACCAGAAGCCACAAAATATTTTAGACAGTCTATAGTGGTTGTCGGGCTGGTGAAGTTCTCAAGGAAAAGGTTGTCAGGATGTGCAAGCACCAGCCACCTGTAAAAATCCCAACGGCACCTTTTAATCCCTCTACAACAAGAAAGATCAAAAATACAAAACTTTGAATTACAGGTAAGTAAAAAGAGTAAATAGCATAAATACTGTAATTAAAAATGACATCCAAGTTTAAATTTGTTGTTAACCACCTTTAACAATGGAATAACATTTTTCAGAAATGTTCTGTCCAATTTAGTTCTCTTACAATATAATATTCCTCAACTCAATATATTCCTAGTCAACATTTATTAAAACTGTCTCATTTTTGACAGTCAGTGCCTGTCACTGTTACACACTGTCACTGTATTCAGGGATTGTTTAAAAAAAAACTAAACAAGTAAAAGCAAAACGTCTGATAAATGCAAAAGAAAACCATAAAATGACTGCAGAGGGAATATACAAAGAGGAAAATGTGAATGATTTGGGAATTAGGCTGCGTAGAAAAATAATAGGACGAAGCACGAGATCTTCAAAAAAAAGCATGAAGGGCCTCTAAATGAGATGGCACTGGCAGAGAGACACAGATTCTTACGCCATTTCGAGGTCCAGGATCGGGGTGCATCTAACAGGGTTACACATGAAAATAAAAATGTTATCATCAACATTTTTACTTTATTGTTTGTGTCTAAATCTGGAGATTGACAGATTGTATGTAAAGGATATCTAATCGTTTAATTTTAAGATACAGTTCCATCAGAGCCCCATCCTCAGATTTAACTGCTTTAAAACCTTTCGAAGCTTTTCAAAGTCTTGATAAATTAGCACATATCTGCCTTCTTCTTCAAGACAAAAACATGGTATGACAAAGTCAGTGTTTCAGTGTAAAAGTCATCTCATCAGTTAGTAATGATGCTAACGTTATTCTAGCTTGCCTTTTTTAAATAAACCATAATAACCTGACATTTGAACAAAATTAAAGATATAAAGTACAAAAATGCATTTTAAACAGCAGCATCAGTAACACTCAACACTGTCACACAAAATTAGACTGAGTAAGAAAACACTGCAGCTCCTGGTTAAGTCAAACAAGATACAGACTGCAGACACACGTTATTCAAAGTAAGCACACGTTTGTCCAAAGCACAATCAAACCCTAATCACTGGTACTAGGAAATGAATATATACTAAAATCCGGTGAGGTGGATTAACTGTATTTCTTCAAATTGTTTCTGCCATCTTAACTTGAATTCATGTTGTTGACAATCTGAGTCTGATGAACCGACCAGTTCAGTGGAACAAAGGGAAAGTGTGCAGAGGAGCCACAATATAATTCAGCAATAGAACAATAAACGGATATAAAAAGATTTTACACCAATGCAGTAAAACCAAAGATCAAAGTTAAAACTGCCTTTGTGAAACATTATTATGAATAATACATTATATAGTTGTATTCAAGTGGAATTTCATAAAAAAATTGCAGCTGCATTTAAATGTGACTATTAAGGAAGATAACCAAAGGACATCCTGTGGATTTTCTAAGTGCTCAAACCTACAGCATCTAAAATGTTATAGTGTTACATCTAGTTGAGGTTTAAATAAATAAATACATACTTTACTCTGCAGGAACCACGAGAAAGACAGTTCACCAAATTAGTACACTAAGAGTGGACTAATACATTAAAATATACCATGTGGAAATGTATACATTTCTATTTTAATTGCTTGGATTCATCTTTTGGGCAACTGTAATACAACAAAGTCATTATTGGATCAATCAAAATGCAGGATTTTCTGTATTCTCTTCAGAAAGATTCCATGAAATACACAGGATAATGAAGAGTATGACTACAAAAAGATTAAGCAAAAATTGGAATGTTTCTCACCTGAGCAAGTTTCATCATCATATGAGCAAAGACGTGCAGGAAGCCCACAACAGCGTCCCACAACCTGCTGTGGGCCAAAGACTGCTGGTTACCAGTACAGGGACCCTGAGAGAAGCAGAAAAATGTTGATGATATCCCAGTGCCGTCATCATGTTAGGGGATATATTTTAACATTGTAGCATTGCAAAGTATTCTGAGACTATATTTTAGGAGATTACTTTCAGAGAGAAGTTTAAAATATAGCTGTATTGTTTTTTTCATTGACTATAGTGTCTTGTTTTGGTATGTCTGCTTGACTGGGTTATAATTATTTGTACACAATTTCCTGACATCAAAATGTATATGGAAAATGTTTTATAGTTCTATTTTGAAAGAAAAAACAAACTCTTAGCCTTTTTATTGCTCAATCTCAAAAGGACAATTTCCTCCATCATAATAATAATAATAATAATAACAATAATAATGATGCGGGGAAAACCTGTTCACCTGGCAAGCGTAACATGCACAATGTTCAGGCTAACCCCCTCCACAGATTCCACCCTCCAACCAGTGGGTGTCTGTATTACAGTGACATGCACATGAACCCTCACTGGCTTCCCCTGAACTGGACGTGCCGCTACTGGGAAATTAACCCATGAAGTCCCCTTGAAATTATGTATTGTATCATGATTCAACATTTTATCCACCTATCATTCATACAGGAACTTTCTTACCTGGATGTACTCAGTCAAGCTATTGAAGACCTGCTTGGCCACAGTCATTGCTTTGGAGAAATTTCTCTTTCCAGGTTCATCAATAATTTCTTTTCCTGAGTAGTACCAGTAAAAGTCACTGATTGACTCCTGCATAGGGGAAGAAGGTAGAACACATGATGTCATATTATTTTTCAGACCTGTAATTATATAGGACAGCTGAAGACATGAAAGGGGAGAGAGAGGGGGAAGGACATGCAGCAAAGGGCCGCAGCCTGCGGCCACTGCGTCGCATTATGAACCTCTATATATGGGCGTCTGGAAAGCTCACCTGGCAGAAATATGATGTAACTTTTGCATTCTATCTTAATATTACAGATTGGTCCAAATTATAGTATTTTTTATTAAATGAAGTTAATATACATTTATGTTTTATATTTATCTATACTGTACATTTTGGGATGTTCCCTTTGTTAAAGTTCCTTGTTTGACAATTTTTGAGCTCTTCCGTGTTGGGGAGTTAGCTTGCCAGTCATTGAAGTTGGACTTAGGCAGCTTTCTGGCAAAGTCAATACAAAGTTAAGTGTTTCTGCTAAAGGACACAATCTGAGAATGCAGAGAGCCTCAGTGTGTGCATGTACATATATCTACATGTGCTGGTTGACTGAAAGGAACACTCCAAAAAGCTCCCTCGAAAATAACAAAAAGAAATCCTCTAAGCAAAGACAAGAATCTCAGTTATAACTTGTTCCATGCTGTGGAGATCTAACTTTAATCATCAAAACAAAGTGGGTTTTTGCAAAAGGAGGCTCCAGTCTGGAGTCATGGGAGTAAGAGCAGTGAACCGCCATCAGTGACCTGTAGTCGCAGCAGGTAGTCCACAGTGCAGATGATGATATTGATGGTAGTGGTGCTGCCTGTCTGAGTTCTCAAGTAGTTCTGAAAATCTGAAAGTGGACGATGGAAACATGGTGCACATTAAATATATATATTTTCAACATACAGTGCTATTAAAGGTGCTTTAAACAAAACGAAACTAGCTTGCCCCTCCCTCCTCCTCATCCCGTCCCCTCCCTTCAGTGCTTCCGCACACTAA
>NC_045735.1:2446743-2456702 GCF_008692095.1 Etheostoma spectabile
CCCCCCCCCCCCCAA
Source organism: Etheostoma spectabile (assembly GCF_008692095.1). Classification (NCBI taxonomy): domain Eukaryota; kingdom Metazoa; phylum Chordata; class Actinopteri; order Perciformes; family Percidae; genus Etheostoma; species Etheostoma spectabile. Next base: position 2,446,759 of record NC_045735.1, read on the forward strand.
AAATCCTTCTTGGAACGCAGGAACACTGTGTGTGCTTTGTGGTGCAGGTGGGCCCAGTTTGTTTTTGTTGCGGTTTGTAGACCCTGAGCTTTCTACAGTGACCATGATTTTTTACAGTGTGTTCTGGGGACTGGTAGCTCGCGGATAGTCAGGAGATGTGTGCTGTATGTGACGACAAATGTTGTAGTCTAAAACACACGTGACATTGCTTAGAGCACCTTTAATATGAGCAAGTACTCTACTCACTGGTCACTTTGAAACCTTTGGTAAAGAGACTTACCGTTATTATGGCCCTCACAAAGAAGCTGCACAAAGCGGAAGAGGTCACACGTAAATTCATTGTCCGCCATCACTTTCTCATCTGTGAAGAAGAACACAGGACATGTAAATTAATTTTGTTATTAGGACATTTTCAACAGTCCCAGTACAGAGTACATGTGGACTCAGTCAGTTAGCTGTTAGAATACAAAGTGATAATCAGAAGTAAGCACAAGTCATTAGGTGTATTAAAATAAAATACCAGTGTATTTTACTTTTAACTGAACACCTTGCCCCACTATTAAACATTTTCTCTTGCATCACTGTGCTCATACATTAAATATGAGAACAGTGATCTTCAGAAAGAGTAAAAAATAAAAAAAAATGCCATTTCCCTTGCTTTTTAATTATGTATAATCACTTATTACTAAAAGGAACAAGAAGGTTCTTGCAAATAAACAATACACCGGTAAGTTTCCATCTTAACAAGTCTTTTTTTTTTTTTTAAATCAATTTTTGTCCTCAAATTATATTTGAGCTAATTCTGCATATCTGGAAAAATGATTTCAACTGTTCTAGAGACAAATCAACTTTTTACAGAATACAGTCATTTCATTTAAACTAGTACAGTATTCTGTCCAATTTATCAAATCAAAAAAACGCCCATATTATGCTCATTTTCTGGATCATATTGTTTTTTGAGGTTGTACCAGAATATGTTTACATGGTTTCATTTTCAAAAAACATACCATATTTTTGTTATAATGCACAGTGCTGCAGATACTGTTTTCTGTGTTTAGGCATCTGTTTTAGCTACAGGGTGAGACATCTCACTTCTATACTATCTTTGTGGAGAGTTGCACATGCTCATCAGCTTGTTAACTCTTTCTCCAACTTTGGTCAGTACAAGGCAGTATTAGCTTGGAGACTTCTTCTAAACGAGGGCAGACTTGCGGAATACCTGCAGAACAGGGACATGGAAGTAGTCATTTTGTAGATTATGGTGAACTAGTGTGTGTTAGCAGTATTTTGGCATTGAGAGTGAGCTAGCATGCTACGGTTAGCCACCTTGTCTCAGCAAGTTAAGAAGAAAGTCGTGGAGATTTTGAACAGCTCACCCAGAGACTTAAGACCTTTCCAAGTTTGTATATGGGCTTGGAAGCACCAGAGACACAAAATAACACCCCAAATCCCAGAAAAAAAGGAATTGTTGTCATAATATGGGCACTTTAAGTAAAATGAGGCTAAATCTGAAACCAAATGACTTGTCAAAACAGAATAAATGGTATTCAGATTAGATTTTTAGATCAAGCATCAAATGAATCTGGTAAAATGGTGATTATTGTGATCCAATTTAAGTACATATCTACTGATACACACTAAACAATGCACAATACCACAAAGCATTGCCAGATTTAGTAGTGAAATATTATAAGCAAAAATATAACGGTATCTATCAATAGTAGATCAAACTAAAGCGTGCGTGCGTGTGTGTGTGTGTGTGTGTGTGTGTGTGCATGTGGTGACAATTGAGGGACATGGATTAGTGTACCTGTATGTATGCATGCATAGTTGTATGCAAGTGTCTGTGACTGTAAACACGTGCATTGCAAAGATAGTAAAATTGTAAGTATCATCCCCTCATTCTATACCCCTGCTTTCATTAGAATATGTTAGTGAAAACCACAAAAGCCTCTGCGTCCCCATCCATTTGTCAGTAGAAAAGGGAGGTTGAGGCTGCCATACCGCTCCCTCCCCCAAACATACTTTTTACAGAAAACAATTATTCAACAAAACTCAAATGGACAGCACATCAAACACTTGTCACACATGGAAATGGACATGGAATAAACAGTTAAATGAAGAAAGATAACCAGAGAATAACAGATATATACATATATAGATGTTGACAGTGAACAAAGAAATTACTCATGCAGGACAGATCTACTGAACTCTGCAAATTCCAGTAAGCTATGAATGTGGATGTTATATATGTATGTATATCTACAGTGGAAAATGAAAAGTTAATTCCAGTTGTTGTCAGGGTGGACTGAAAAACGTCAACTAAGCTTCTTACAAGAATAGAGTAGCCTTTAATGTGTGGCCAGTTTACTTTAGTAAGTTTTGACTTAAATATTAAATCCTATCCATGCAAAATACAATTTGTAAAGCTCTCTATTATCATGCCATCAGAAACTGGCTACTTGAAATGCTTTCTTTGTCAAAAATGAAAAAGCATGCTCAGATTGAAAATAATATATATATAAAATACAAAATTATAGGGTTAAACAACAGTGCCAGAATAATTTTAAAGTTACTGTGAGGAACTTTCAATTTGTGTTGATTTCAGCGGCCCCAGTGTTTTAATGTGCACCACCACCTAGTGTCGTAAAGATCTGCAACTGCCAGACTTCCCTGTCTTGTTGAGTTACAAGGCCACAAATAAATAGCACTGCATGGTAAAGCAGGATTAAACTAAAATGCTCAGAAGTTAGGAGACATTTTAGGGAAAGTGAGGATTTATTTGCAGTGGCTTTACACAGATGGTCTGGCTGTGTAGGTCAATCCTTTGAGAGCAAGTTTCAGAGTTTCTAGGACACAGGGTCGGTGTAGTTTGCTATGATCTACTTGAGAGAACTGAGTGGGAGAGGAAAAATAAGGTACTGCCTTTCCCTCCCAGTGCTCAGTAATAAGAGTGTCGGAGTTACAGTAGATCTGTGATAAAACACTTACAGCGAAAAATCAAACCTTACAGTCACTTCCAGAGGAAAAACGACAGCGATAAAATGCTAGAGTACAGCTACAGCAGCAAGTGTATCATTGTGATAAGTGACTGTAAAGCTAGATTTCACTGGCTCCTTGGTGTGAAATGAATTGAATATTAAGGTCACAGCAAAAAAGAAAAAACTAGTCCGGGGATTAAGAGTTAAAAAGATAAAGAGGACAGAAAGGAGGGAGAGAAAGAAAGTAAACATATGAGATCATTTACCACGTTCTAGCTTCTTATCTGAGAACCGTGAGAGCAGCAAAATGACAGGTAGGAAAGACATGAGCATGAGGGGTTGAAACGGGAAAAAATGAACGTGATGTAGGAGAGGGAAAGAGAAGAAGAGACGCAGTGAGTCCAGAAATCTCATGGCTGTCAGTGGATGATAAACAGTTTAAAACATCAATAGTCAAAATGCTGGGACTAATGCAATGGTGTTTTTCCATTGGCACTTTTGGCCGCGCCAACTTGCTGAGTCATACCGTGACTTTGCATTTCCATTAGCATTACCGAGTTGTGTCTTCTGCAGTTTCGGCCAAAGTGCCGATTGCAGTGACGTCTCACCGACCACAGTCAAGCCGTAACAACTCCCCCTTCTCCCCCTCAAACAAGGGTGTATTGTGGGACTTTATTCTTGTCCATGCAAGACGTTTTTTGAAGTGTCCGTTTAGTGCTCAGTACCTTTGCAGCTTCTAACTGAATCTGTATGTTCTTTCAGACATCTGCTTTATTTTACTAAGTTGTGTTTAGTTACCACTGCTGAAAAGCAATTCCTGATTTTGCTGCTTCATAATAAAAGCTTTTAAATCACAAAATAGCAACAGACTTTTAACATAACATAAGCTTTTAAATAACAAAATGGCAAGGTGGAAGCTGGGCGTGTGGCTTTGACCAACTGCCACTTTGTTCGTTTGAAAGCTATAATGTCTCTTTTTCTAATGGGTGGACCAAATTCTCCGGGCGGGCAAAGCAGATCAAGGGGAGGTAACCTTGCCCCTTATGACCTCATAAGGAGCAGGATTCCAGATCAGCCCATCTGAGCTTTCATTTTCTCAAAGGCAGAGCAGGATACCCAGGGCTCGGTTTACATCCATCGCGATTTCTATCCACTTGGGGACCATAGACAGGCTGGGGGAACGCATATTAATGTTAAAAAACCTCAAAGTGAAATCTTCATGCTATGGGACCTTTAACGTCAACTTTACTTTAAAAAAAAAAAAAAAAAAAAGAGACACACCTTCAAGCGGATAGCCCTGTTGATGCAAATTTCTGTCGTGCTCAGCTGATGCATGAGTCAAACCAGGTTGCGCCAAGGCAGCAAGTGTATGGAAAAACACCACAAGAGTGTCGTGGCTTGAACACACTTACATGAAAACATACCTCCCACCAGGCATCCAGAAACAGGCACACTCAGACAAGCAGGTGCACAAAAGTATAGACTACACACTAGAACTGGAAACATGTCAGATTCTCTCAAGAGTCAATGCACAATGAAACAGAACAGGTATGTGGCAGTGTGTGTTTGTCATACAGACTGCTAAATTTACACAGTGTGTTCAGATAGAAGCTGTCGACCATACTTACTAGTGCCTTCCTCTGAAACCATCCCAAGTCCCTCAGCCTTGTTTTGTCTCTCGAAAGCATTCAAGTCCAAAACGCTGTGAAGATCAAATATTTAGTCAGTGTAACAAAATAAAGTTTTTACTTACGAATCCCTTTTAAAAAATGCCCTTCTCAGAGCAATGTTTTGGAGTTAAAGTGTGTCGGTGTCAAGAGAGGTTAACAACACTCATTCATTACAGACCTGCAGGTCTGCATCAGAGCCTGAAGGCCGAGGAAGAATCCCACATCCTTTTTATCCTTCAGATAGTCCAGCATTCTCTGCCAAAAGACAGGAAAGCAGAAACCAAAAGTAGTATTGAATAAAACATTTTGTTGAGCTCTTTATTCCAACTTTCTAATTAAAATGTGTTTTGTAAAACTCTCATCAGGTATTTTACCTGCTGTACATCACTGTTGCCTCCATTGAGGATGGAGATTCCCAGTTTAAGCGTGGAAGAAACCATGGCTCCAGGTACGCCTGAATTAGGATGAGACATCAGTAGGTGGGCAGAGGTGGAAGAAGTACTCAGATCTTATTACTTACTTGTATAGTATTTGTACACTGTATAATAGCATTGGTACTTTAAATTATTAGAAGTAAAAGTCCGGTATTTAATTGAGTAGAAGTACAGGAGTATTAGCAGCAAAATACCAAAAGTAGAAGTGCTCATCATGCACAATAGGCCCATTTCAGAATGCTATATATTATATGATTTGATTATTGATGCATCACTTTATTGTGGAAGCTGCTAAAGGTGGAGCTAATTTTAACTACTTTACTGTATATCAGCATGTTTTGTTAATTATATTTTGTATTAATATTGTGAACCTGAAAGTAACTCATAACTAAAATAATCAGAGAAATGCAGTGGAGTAAATAGTTATTGTAATACTGTAATATTTTCCTGTGAGATATAGTGAAGTAGAAGTATAAAGTTGCATTAAATGTAAATAGTCAAAAAAATACAAGTACAGTACTTCAGTAAATATACAATTTGTGACCTTAAAATTAAAAAAACAAATTAGAGATAAATCCTCTTTGTCATCACAATAAATTTTAATGATCTTGCTTTCAAAACACTGTGCATCGTATTGCACGGTGCTACGATTTTACAACATTACAGCATTTATTTACCTTAAAACCTGGGGGGTATTCTCACTCCACTGCTTTTCAGCATTTTTATAATAGGTGAGATAACATTGACATGTTTTGTTTAGTATCTCAAACACCACTGTTCTGATTTGGACTCAACCTGGGAACGCAATGCATCTCACATTACTATCCCAGCATTTAATTGACTGGGCTGAAAATGAGCTCAGATGGTTAATTAATCATTCATGCGGCTAAGATAATGATAGCCTATAACATCCACACAAGTGACCAAAATGTGTGTAAAAAGAGAGCGAGTGTGTGTGAGTGGCTACCTTTACAGGCACTGATCATCTGCAGCACCATCTCTGCAGCCCCACGGTTGTGTAGACGGGACTGCTGGTACAGAAGCCTCTGTTTCTCCATCTCCTTATCCTGTGGAGCAGAGCAGGAGGGACACAGCTGTAACCCTGCCAACCAGGACAGCACTGCCCCCCGCACTCACTCGCACACAAACACGCACACATCCTCGTAACTCTGTCCTATGACCAAGACGTGTCTCATGAAACTAAAGATGATGACAACATACAAGATATCCAAGGTTTAAACTACCTGATTTTAATTCACACCAATATTAATGTATCATTCACTCATTCATTCTCACAAAGATAGAGATACAGGAACACATACACACATTCATTTCCAATGGAACACAATGTGTATTAGTGATGGAGACAAGTATACCAGCTCTTGACATCTTCCAGAGGCAGCAAACATTCAATGGCAGCAAACATTTCTTCCCAGGGCACACCAGACTTTTCACACACTTACAAGGAAGCAACAGCAGTTGTCAGAGTAACACAGCATGCATATCCTACCCAACGGTCTAACTCAGTGTTGATCTATTTCAAAGCCCTACTATTAGGCTACCAGCAGTAGCATTATATTCAACCATGGGAAACTAACTGTCTATAAACCTGAGCTGAAATGAAGGCAAAGGCATTTACTTGAATTGGTAATGCGTATCATTTAGTTATTTAGCAGTCGACTCTTGTAAAGTGCCTACTGTAAAATAATCATTTTAGATTTACTTAATGCAACATAAGTTTGATAGTTCATTTTCTAATTTCAATTTGATATCTAACTGCAAAAAAAAAGGAGACATTAATTGTCAGGGTCATACTTGTGTTTTGGCTAAACCTAGGCATAAGAACATGTTTACAGGCTTCCATTTTCAAAAAATGCATTACGTTTCTAATAATGTCTGTCTGAATATAACTGTTCTCAGTCTCTGTATCTTTAAGATCCCATCCTCAAAAGCCCTGTCTGCTCTGATTGGCCAAGCGGAAACCTCCAGTGCTGAAACATTTTTATAATTCACCCATTTAATATGTATATTTAGGCTTAAAGTTATGCATAATTGAGGGTGTGCCGCTTTGAGTGGCTGGTAGCTGCCATGGTAGAAGGCTAGCATAGACTGTAAGCTGCAGTCGGCCTGCCTCAGCTCCACCATGCTCCACAGCATTGCCCAAATGTGGATTAGCCGGTAGTTAGGCAAAGTCAGGCACTGCCAACATGGCGACAGCCGGAGCCACCGGGAGCTGCCTACTTTGAGCTTCATTTCGGCTCTTCAGAAACTTATGGATGAAGTCCTGAAACAACATCTGTATTTATACAGTCAATCTGATTGGCTTAAAAGAAAAAGATGGCACATCTTTGCCAATAGTGGAAGGCAGTATATTCTAATGAGCCTGCATGTGACATGGGATGGGGAGCCACACATTAACTTGTTGAGCCCCATATTTTCTGATCTAATCGGCCCACAAAAACTGACTGTTTTTTTTTTTTTCCACAGTTTGTGAGTTGGTAGGCACTTCAGATACCCAAATGTATGTCGACAAGCACTGAAAAAAAGAGGTTTTCCATCATATGTCCCTTTTAAACAACCATTTAAACTAAATAAATGATATTATTTACTTGTCATATGTACTGTTTACATGTATTTGCAGATATTGTTTATTGTTAATATATATAGATACATACTATAGGGTTTATCTATACATAATATAATGTGCTTTGCCATTTTTATAACACTTGTAGAGAACTGTACAATATTACACTGTACAGTGAAATACTATTTTGTACTTATTTACATTGCTGCTACATAATACAGCACTTTCCTTTACTGCTATCCACACTGTACTGTACGCCACTATCCTCCTATACTAAATTACTTACAAATGATACAGTAAAGCTGCTCTGAAACACCATACTCTTGTCAAAAGAGGTTCAATTTGACCCACCCACTGCACACCATGCATAAAGCCCCACCCAAAGCACCCACAACTGAAGCTACCCCTCCCTCTGCCCTCCGCCCCCCTCCCTCGTAAGCCTGACTGTGATGTGGAGCAACTTTTCTCTACTTACAGAGGTTCTGCTCCTTTTCCCAGCAAATGTGTCTTTGTGATGAGTGTGAAGGGTGTGAGTGGGTCTGGATGTGTGTCAGGGTATGATTGCAAGAGTGTGTGGTTGAGTTTGGGACAGTGCATGTACGGCTGACTGTGCAGGCTTTTACTGTAGTCCTTGGTGAGTACAGAGAGGGAGATTTGTTAGCATTATCCAATTCAAGGTAAAGACAGAAAAAAATCTGTTACTTGTCAGTTGTTAGATAGCAAGTTATCGGGTGAGTCCAAATGGGTGAACACAGCCCAATTAGCAGGTGAGTAAAGGAGGGTGTGAGTCAGGATAGAGTGGTGCAATCCTGGAAGAGACTGACCACATACACACAAGATCAGCTCAAGAGAGCTGGTTCTACTGTTAGGAAACCTGCTGCATGACTTGACTTGATAACAGTTATCAGATAGCTGCTTAATTCAAGTCTTGGACTACAGCATCACATTTCTGAGCACATGTATCAAGAATAATCACTGAACTCATTGAAGGGGTTACACAGGGAAGTACACTAAGAGATTCAAAGTGTAAATGGGTGTAATGCTGTCTTCCAGGACAAGCCATGGGGTTTTATACCTACAACATCACAGTGTCCAAGCCTGGCTTTTGACTAAATACATTAGGATATTATTCATTCAAATTACAAATCATACTAAGGGGTTGATTAACCCTGGGTTGGGTTTTGTAGGTGCTGCAGAGCACATTTGTCCATATCAACTGTGACATTGCACTAAGTTTTTATGCTGGTAAACTGATGGTGGCACTGCTTGTTTGAATCTTACTAGATCGGTTTACAACATCACAACATGTATGATGTATGTATCATATATAATAACAAAAGTCAAGAGATTGATTTTCCAGGAGGCGTTTTGAATTTCAACATTTTTAAAATAAACATCTGACATTTTTGTATAACATATGCTTAAAGATCAGTATTACAGAACTGGCACTTTCTTTTGCATTTCATTGTTTCAAGCATGTGGCATACAAACATAACTGCTGCTGACCGTATTTTAAATAAGTATGTAGTAGATATGCTAAACCATACTCTGATGAACCAATTCACAGCAGACTTAGTTGATTAAAACCTAAAAATTCAGAAGCACTTCAGGCTTGGAAATTGTGATTCTGAAATTAAACACCTAGCAACGTCTACATGTAGGTTTCATTTTGTTGTCTTTAGCTGCACCGTCTCTCTGCACTCAAGTCATGCAATTTAGAAAGAAAAACAAATTCAGTCCACAACATTGATCGAACTGGTGGGCAGAGTCCAGCAAAGGCATGCACAGGTCAGTCCACCATAGCAGGAAATAGACAAGTAGTGTGAGTGAACGCGTAAAAAGACAGGAAGAGAAAGAGAAAAATGTTGTGGTGGGGGGTGTGCCGAGTGTGATGTGGTGTGGTCACTGCCTGGGGAGTTGCTTCTCCGCTGTCTCCCCTGTCTCCCATCCCCTGGTCCCCCCATACCATCTCTGTCTGTCGCACCTCAAAGGATGGCTCATCCCCCTCCTGTTCTCCCCCTTCGTCATCCTCACCAATGTGGCAGCTCTGGAGGGAAATGACAGCAAGTTAAAGACTGAGTGCTAGATTGCATCAGATTTGGCAATCTAACTCCAGATGGCACATTTAGTCAAATAACAAATTCATATGTTGTACATATAATTTACATTTTTTTTTCTCTAAAAAGGTGGAAGTGACAACTTCTTGAATTGCAGTTGCCATTTTCCTGTTTTATCATAGTGTCTCGTTAGCCTGGAAATCCAGACCCAAATCCAA
>NC_045735.1:2456712-2456921 GCF_008692095.1 Etheostoma spectabile
AAGGGTCTGGCATCAAGTAATGAAAGTCGTAATGAAGGGGCGGCACCAAGCGTACATTTGAAAATCTCACTGCACGCAATTGGATTACACTACGACCAATCAAAACAACACATGGGGTGATGTATCCAGAGCCCCATATGCTTAGCTACCATCGAAGCTAACAAGTAGATTAAAATGTCGTCATCTGTTTAGCTCGCCTCTGGCCCCGC
>NC_045735.1:2456931-2473688 GCF_008692095.1 Etheostoma spectabile
TACACCGATGTGATTGGTGCAGCTCGGCTATAAGGGTTTAGTTAATGAGCAACATTACTCCATGCCAGAGTAACTTGCTAAGCAAATTCAAATTGTGCTCTTATGAGATCTCTGGATTTTCAGGGTAGTGTCTCATGCAAGAAAACCAATATCAGGTAGGTTCAGGGTTAATGTTGGGTAACTATTGTTAAACAAACTTTTTGGCAAAGTTTTAGTTCAATCAACCCAAATAGTTGGTTTTGAAGGCAAATGTACTGTATACCACCGGCCTCCAACCATTTTTAAACACCATACTTTCTGCTGTGCTGTTCAGGTCATGTCTTATTATAGTATTTCTTTCTTATTATTTATTGTATATGCAAAACACACGTTTTACATCTCATGATGTGGTGCTAATGGCTCAAATTTTAAGATGCTGCTCACTGACTGTCTTACCTTTGCCATAATATCAGCATAAGACATATAAAGATGGTCAACGTCAAGTTTACTGGAATGAGAAAACAGAAAACAGGAATCAGTCTCACTGGGGAACAGTTCACAAAGTTGGGTCGTCCAAGATGCTCTTACGTCTTTTCTGTGAGAGCTGTGCGGCTGAAATGAAGAATCAGCTGATGAAGGGGGTCCGGCTTTGTCTCTGTCTCCTCTTCCTCATCCTCCTCTTCCTCTAGGGCTTTCTATGATTTGGAGATAAAAATGAATCGTAAGAAAAACCTTAGTATACACTAAAGACAACATGCCATTAATGCCAATGGTACGTCTGAGTGTTAACCGGGGGGATGACTTACTGATAAGTCGTCGATCATCTTGTCCTCAAATGAGTAACCCTCAGTCTCTAACCAGTTGCGTTTGTAGGCATCCAAGAACATGTTGGTTGCCCTGTGCCTGTGAGAGGAGAGGCCATTTAAGAGGGTTGTAATGGCTTATGTTAAGCCTTCAGATTTTTTTTTTTTTTTTTCATAGTTTTTTTATTATAGATTAGGAAGGGAATCATTACGCAGGGATGTTGTACAGGGGCGTCATCCTGAAACAGGCCACCACAGCCCTGCGGCGCTGCTTAGACAGCAGCTTGTGCCACACCATTTTCTTCGACTTGTAGGGATGCTCCGTCTGAAGAAAGTAAAAATGTACAGTAAACAAATCCTTCCGGAGAGTATGTCTTCATTTCATTTGCAAAAGCTTTTCTAACAATTAGGCTGGGACTAGTGAAATGGAAAATAACGTATCTGATTATTAAAATATCTGATGACTAACCAGTTCTTTTTGAGTTTTTAGCTGCTTAAACCTTCACAGTTTCTGCAAGTGTTTCCCATGCCATGATGTGTGGGCCCTGCCAGTCCAAGTTTTATGTTCTTCTGATAAGCCAGGTCTAGAAACTGATTTAAACTGGAATTCTCTACCCCCCATGCATTCTCAGACTTGGATCAGGGCTGTTGATTTAACCCCTCCTCTGGGTTAATAATTAGTGATTCTCTAAGACTCTTTGTTCATTCTCTCACGACTCTCATTATGAACTGAACCTTCTGTGCACGAAGAATAAATACTTTGTTGAGGGAAGTCTTATTTAAATCTCAACCTAAGTATTAGGATTTTGACCACACTAGGAACCAAATAACACTGACACTTCTATACAGTCATGTGTGTTTGCTTGCAGAGCACTTGAGCGTGTCTCTTTACTCACCACCTCAATGTGGTAAAGGACAGCAGACACCTCTTGCACCCTTTTTACCACCTTCTCAGGGTCTTCAGCATCTTCCGCCTTGCCTGACATCTCCTTATAAAGAGACATTTGCCAGCGCATAGCTGGGTCCTCCACCTGAAACCAAAGGCCAAATATGTGTGTTGGGAATTTGTAGATTTATTTTCTGCTTTGAAATGTTAAGAAAACACATAACATGTCTACACACCTTGCCTTGCAGATGCAGATTGTTGTGTAAGAACTCCCTCACCTCTTCATCAGTATCTTTCTACAAGGGAAGAGACCAAGATTCAGAGGACATTCATCATTTATTCACTCAAGAAAATTATATTAGTCAAAAAGTATATTAAAAAAAAAGACACGGACATGAATATATATAAATCTAAAGCACTTGATTCAGAAATCTATTTATAAATGGAAGATTTTTTTCAGTTTTTTTACAGTTGTTCCATGTTGGGACAAAATACAGTCAGCAAGTTGGCTTAAAACAAATCAAAGTACCAGTGAGTATCTGATCTTGGCAAGATTGATGAGCTCCTGGTCTGCAGGAGAGCACATATTGAGGCCGATAGGAAGCATCTTCTTTAATGCCGCAACGATAAGGGAGGTCTGCACAGAGTAGCGATCCCCTCGCCGCTTCTTCTTGGTACGCTCCTGCTCTGAGCCTCCAGACTAGAGAAAGAAAGAAAAGTTCAGACTATGCCCTTTACTGTTCAATCCAAGAGCCCCTGTGCCTCACACATCAAACATTTCCTTTTCAGAAAACATTTTTGATCAGAGGCTTTTGATAATATTTAACAAAAAAGTAATAAAGACTACCTCTATCACAAAACATACCATGAAATGGATACAATATGATGGCAAGAACCAATTGCCAAGTCACATTTTACGCAATATTAGAACATGCTGATAAAGTGAATCAACAACTACGTGAAAATAATTATTCATCAGCTAAAATCAGACACATCAACAACTACATTTGCTTGTAAATAACAACTTCTGGATTGCAGGTGCTGCACTGCTGCATCAGCAACAGTTGTTACAATGCAGCCTCACTGTTACAATGCAGCCTCACTGTTAGTAGAGCAGTGGCCAGACAGGGCACATCTTGTCCATTGGACAGCACACAGAACAGCACAAGTCTATGGGGTCAGCTCCATCGCCCTGGAGCTCTTCTCACACACTCTTGTCCTGAGGCTGTCAAATGCTCATTACTGACTGTTGTCTGGCCTCAATGCAACCTCTCTGCCCTCAGTGCAATGTGTGTATGTGGCTAAACACTGCTCTTTGGGCAGAGAGGCATTGTGATGATCAGGTAACAGAAGTTTACCACGGTAATGCCCATCTGATAGCCAAGGAGAGGAGGTTTTTGTATTAACCTAACAGCAACCATGAAAAACATAAAACAGTGATTATATCATTGATGATGTACTAAATGATTGAACAATTTAATGATGTCGTGAATTAGACATGGAGGGACGAGTCCAGTTAGTAAATGGGATGACTGGTGGTGTCGAGTGAGCTTCCCCCGAGATATGCTGCTGGACCAGGCTATTCTAACAGTGACAGTAAAGGATGGTGTGTCTTTTTTGGTGACAAGAGATAGTGAAGACAAAGCCGATGATAGAATTGAAAAGAGAAGAGTCCCCCAGCGCTGGAATCTTTCCACAAAAGCTGAAAGAAATCAAAGCGTCAATAACATTTAAACATTGTTGGCACAGTAGCATGGGCTCCACAACTGTATCCAATAGGGATGATCTAAAGGCAAACTGTTTATTAATCAATGAAAAGTAGGATGATGGTGCTCGGCTTCAGGAGTGCACACTTCAAATTACACAACTGCTCAACCGAGCGCCATGAAACCTCTTAGGCCACTACGATCTACAGCACAGAGCTTTCATCAAGCCGCTCCAGACCCCTACTCACACATATACAAACACACACAAAAACATGGACGCACATCGCTTACACGCACACATTCACACTCAATATTACTCAAATACAATCACAAATATGTCCTGTTCTAATAAACCATTCATAATATAAACAGTTTCAACTACATCTACATTATACAGTATCATTTCACCCATAGATGTGCATTACTGTAACATTGCTATGACTAACTGTCTACTTATTGTAGTGACTATGCGTTTATAACGCCGTTTGTGTGTATGTATGTGTGTGAATTTTGGGGTCTGTGTGTAAAAATGGTGGTAGTCCATGGGAGAGCTTGATGAAATGCCTCCCAAAACTCAGGGTACCATGCGATCAGCACAGCGCTCGTGCACAAACACAGTCTAACCTCTCCATCTCCGGCCTAGTGGCCCAGCGTCCAACCCCGACCCAGGATATAAAGAGAAAACACAGTTAGCGACACACCGACTACTGCCTAAACAATCTGTACTGTATCTTACATTGTCCTGGCAAAGGATGTTATTAATTAACAGCTCAACATATGAAGTAAATGAGTATAACATCTAACTAGATAACCGGTTATGTTTTTCTTGGCCATTTGTGTGCTTGTCCACTCTCACCTTGGTCATCTTGCTTTTACTGTCAGCAGTCAGGAAGGACATGTTGTTGATCTCATTCATAACCACAAAGTTCTGCTCCTCTCTCTTAAAGTTCTGTAATAAACAACACAAGAAAAACGTTACATTACAAGGGAAAGACAAAAATCACAAAATTGGAAAAAAAGAAAGAAAGAAAAGAAAAAAAAAATATAAAGAAAACATAAAAAAAAAACTGACGTGGGATTTGGACCAGAAAATGAAGACCTCTCCCACCATCCTGAAAAGTTCTTCTGCATCTGGGTCTGGACAGGTCAACCACCTTGCCCTACAGACAAAGATGGCAATAGATTAACTCTTGATTATCACTTGAATTAAAGTAGCCGAGAGTGTGCAAAAGCCTAACTTATTTTATTACAACTGACTAAACTGGGTTTATTTCGCAGACAATATTTTACGATCTTGAATATGCTCTTTTACTGTTGTCAGAATGAATGTGATATCCTTTTCTTTGTTTTTTTAAATATACCGAGAAACATTTAACATAACATAACATTGTATACTGATGACATTTTACTATTCTCTACTCGGTAGAGCAATATTATTTTCAGGTTTTCTATTTTTTTAGCTGTAATTTAAATTTCATGAAGTATGAAACAAGATACAATACAAACTGGCAATGCTGGTGAAGCACTCGACACTGATACATCTTTTACAGTCAAAGATATGGTTGAGTCTCCACATTAAACACGTTAATAGGGTTTCCATCCAAGTCTTCTTAAAGAATAACAAAGGTCATTTATTGTAAGTCACTCAAGAGAATAGTGTCAACTAAGTTTTTTAGCCATACTAAGAACAATTTACAGCAATAATGCAACAGCAGTTAAGTGTTCTACACATTTATCAAGTTCAGTTACCTGTTATTGTCCACATAGCGGATAAGCAAGGGGTAGAGAGCATACAGGTCCCGACACAGCACAGCAAACTCATCTTTGATGGTCCCATCTTCGCTGTCCAGCTCCCCTTTGCCCTCCATGCGCAGTTGTTCCTCCTCGGCCACCACCTTTCCTGAGCGCTTCTTTAGCTTTTCCATGGTGGGGATGAAGTGGGATTTTAGCATCTCTGGTTTTGCCCTACTGACAATGGGCTGGGCAAACACTGGACAAGGGGTACACAGGAATCAGCAGTCAACAGCACGAGTAAGAGTCAGCATTGTGTTCTCAAAATATTGAGATGCAAAAAATGTGAAAAAACGTAGCTGTCGAAATTCTACAATACATGCACTTCTTGAAAAGCAAAAATCACTATAAAGCATATTTAAGTAGTTTGCAAACCCAACATGACAACATTTAGGATTCCAAATCAATGTAATAAAGGCTCATAAGGATTCTTATTTTGAAAATAAGAGGGGATTAGCTATGAAAACTGAAGTGGCCTTTCACTTTTTTTATTACACCAATTGTACCAGCCATGGTTGTTGCTTGTCAGGCAACTTTAGAGAGGTCCACTGGAGAACCATCGTTCACTTTGGTGGCCAGAAAATGTCTTACATCACCTGAAAACCTTACGGCCTATTGTGAAACTTCTTCTCACTTACCTGCCAATCTCTTCATCCAGGAGGCCTCATCTATACCCAGGTTGTTAACCACAATCTTCATGATGCTGCCCAGCAGCTTGTTAAGCTGCTCCGAGGTCACAGCGGTGCAGAGCTGGCCCTCCTGCTCAGGGAAATTGTCTGGGCCCCTCTCCCACCAGCGTGGGAGGTAGTTACACAACATGGGCAGGGTGATCTCAATCACATGGGGCATTTCTGTGTAGCGAGCCCCAGACTCAGCCAGGTCATGGATCTCCTTCATCAGGATGTCCAGCTCTGGGATGTCAGGGCACAGCTCTTCTACATTGTTGGGAAGACCCAGAACTGAGGAGGGAGAGAGTAGACAGATGAAATAAAAGGTAAAGAAACAATTGATTATTAATTAATTGTTATAACTTGATGAATATAAAGAAAACCCACTGGTTCTCTCTCTGGGAGTCTTGGTGGTGTAAACAGAAAACATGTTGAACTCATTCAGTGCTGGCTCAAGGAAGGCCACTGGCATAGCAGCTGCTAAGTGGGCCAAGCACTCGCCAAGAGCTGGTCGCTGTCTGGAAGAAGAAATACCACAAAATCTTGAAATGTCACAATTTAAAATGCATAATCAATCTCTGAAAACATGCATACACATTTTGTTTCCTGTTAAAGGCTCTTTATGCAGTTTCTCCTATGAATCAAGGGTCTAAAGATAGTGGTCTAGTTGTATGTTGTACAAACCTCTAATTTTGGACTACATACATTAAATCAACTTGACTTGATAATCAAGGCCCATATAAATGCAATTGTTGAAGGAAACATTAGAGCCAGAGGTCTCTACTCACTTCTCAACATGTGGAGTCTTCACTGTGCCCAAAGAGTAGATACTGCACATTAAACGATAGCAGGATATTTGCA
Source organism: Etheostoma spectabile (assembly GCF_008692095.1). Lineage (NCBI taxonomy): Eukaryota > Metazoa > Chordata > Actinopteri > Perciformes > Percidae > Etheostoma > Etheostoma spectabile. The sequence goes on from NC_045735.1 coordinate 2,463,626, forward strand.
GATCGTCCACTGAGGGTGTAGAGAACACAGGCATTGCATTAGCTTTGAGTCAGTCCTTTGTGTCAATGAGTCAAGAGCCATAAAGGTAGGGGATGAACCGCTAATTCAGAGAGAAGCACTTCACTCACACATGACGTCATCTCCAAACTGGTGCTGGGCAATGTGGTCAAACAGTGAAGTGAGGACTGGCATCAAGGCAGTGGTGGTGTAGTTGATGTTTTGGGACACACCCTTAACCTACATCAACGCACACACGCATAACACAAAATACAGAAATCAGCTCACAGTGAAGAACAACATATTAAAACAACGCAGTATGGTGCGGTCTCGGACCTGGTTTCGACTGGACACTTTGCCCAGTTTTAGATTCTCAACCATCTTCTCAATGTCATCCGCAGCACTCTCAAAGAACTGCCGCAGGACTGCCTTAACAATCTCAGGGCCTGACTTCATAACGGTTCTTAAAAAAAGGATATAAAAGAAAAGTCAAAAAAAGAGACATTTCAGATAGATTGTTTCTATTACCTTTTTGCCTAGGGTTGTGGTGGAGATGTGACATGAATAGACTGAGAATTACCTGGCATCTAGTGATCGTGAGAGGATGTGCAGACAGTTCACCACTGCACTTGCATCTGTTCCTGAAAACAGCACAGCAAAGATGTGTTCTCAGAGCTGTCCTACTATACAAATCCACTTCCTATAAGAGCACAATTTATTATAAAAGCCGGATACATTCAGTAATGAGGCTAATCTAAAAAGCACTAGATTAAAAACAGAAAACAGTAGATATAACTACAGAAACACTGAAAGAACTCAAAATTAGATTATAACCATTGATTTTTATTATCCCAGGAAAAAATGTATACGTAATTATGGAACATTTTTACCATATATTGCTACACTGTGCTATAGTCTATGTTAAAAGCTGTTATGGTTAGCTGAGCTAAAGACTCATGTTTCAGTGTCTAGTAACCACTGGTTACATAATAGTGACTGACTATTACAGACACATGGTGATGAAGGGGGAGTACAATGCTGTCCTACCTGACCCCACTGGAGACATTCATGCTCAAATCACTGTGTTATGAGTGCCACTCTGATTGTAGGCTTCAAAAGCACAAAATACAACTTTACAAACACCTGGGGCCACATTTATGAACAATGTGGACGCACAAAAACAATGCAAATGGAATTTCCCAAACACACACTGGTATTTATAAAAGAAAGTGTATGAATATGCACAATTCACTCATACTTCACACACTGAGATGGCAAAAGTGTTTAATTAAACTCTTTTAGGCAACCCTTGTCTTTGTGTAGGTTTATTCAATCATCAGCAGATGGACTCACAGCATCACACACGAATGTGTGAGGATAGCTGTGAGTGCCTGTTTATTTGCTACGATAAGGTTGACATGAAAAATAAGATTATATAAGATTTGTTTAGGTTGTTTTCCAATTTGACTGATTGGGTTATTTGTTCTGTCTACACAGCATTCTGTAAAATGTCAATCTTAGGCACATTTGTTAAAGCAACACTATGCAACTTTTCCCTCTTCGGCCCCCATGCAGGTTGTCTCATTGGAACTACAGCTCGCGCGGTTGTACTTCCAATGAGAGAACTTGTAGGGGGACCGAGGCACCGATCGCGCAACATGCAGTTTCAATGAGCCAACCTGTACGAGGACCGAAGAAAGAAAAGTTGCATAGTGTTACTTTAAAGTACTGAGTGATGGCTTGTGAAGCACTTCTGTTTCAATATAAGCTCTATAAATCAATCATTGATCACCTCTGATGTTTCTGATGTTTAATAAGGGTGACTGAGATATACCCACGATGATAGTTTGCATATACATGTGAAAAATTAATAGTACTGGCACTATAAATAGCCAGAGCCATGCGTAACAGCTGTTCTGGTGCTGTTGGGAGAACCTTGTGGGTGTGTCACAGTCGGGTAAACTGCACTTCTTTGCTGTTCTTCTTATTGACGGGTCTAGTGTGTGTGGGTGGTGGAGGGCACAGCCTTCAATATGCAAACAAATGTTTAAGGGTGTTTCTACATCTATTTATGGCTAACCGTGGGAGTGGGCACGTGGACATGTTCCTAGTTCCACAATGATGCATATTATGCATATTTCTGTCTTCTGTGTGCGTATACAGCTTTGAGTGTGTACATAGAGTTTCATGCATCTGGCCCCAGGTTGCAGAAAAAGCAAGCCAAGCAGAGGTTTAGCGCCAGACAGAGAAGCATTAGATAAGGAGATCCAGAAAGAAGAAAAGAGAGAATGACAGTGTGGGAGGATAGAATATGTGATACAATGCTGATAGTGTATAAATAGAAAGGTAGGAAGGAAGAGGAAGCAAAAAAGATCTGGCGAAATAGGAAAAAGAAATTAGACATGCAAACACAAACAAAAGCGACAGAGAGTGACAGGGCAAAATGCCACCATTCAGATTCCTTACCAAAAAGAGCTACTCTGTGCCTCACCAAAGCAGCCAACTTACAAAAGATACTGAGGTAGGAGGAGAAAAGAGAAAAGGGAGAGGGAGGGGGAACATTAAGGGGAAAGAGGGCAAGATGTTTGAAGTGACACAGAAAGCAAAAGGGAGGTCAAGGAAATTGACTGGATATTGTACAGAAGGAGAAAAAGAGACATGGAAGAAGGAGAGGACCGACATGGTCACACAAAAGTACTGTACAAAAGTAAAGGTAGGTGGGAAAGAGTTCAAGTCACATCATTCAGTTTTCAAAGCTTTCGCTGCACATACCTTGCAATCATCTCCTTCTCCTTGTTGGAGGAATGCCCTCCACTACCCAAGACTTTAGCAGGAGTGGAGAGGAAGTAAAGACAGTGATTCTTGAAGTATTGATTTACCAGTGGCAAGAGAATCTATAAAAAACAAACAAAAAAACAACATTAGATGTACATTACAGAAAATAAAAATGTCCTAAGGAACACACTATCATGCCATTAAACAGGCTCATGTCTCATTGTTCACTAAGGGCAGCAGGATGGTGTATAGGCAATAATCAAATACAGTAAGTGTATTTCACCAAGACGGAATCCCCACAAAGTAAGTAAGTAAGTAAACTTTATTTATATAGCACCTTCACATAAAAGAGGGATCACAAAGTGATGTTCTGTTACTATTTATGACCTCTGACTTTCTTGTAGAGGCAGACAAGAGTAAATGAGACTTCAATACAGAATCAAACAGCTCACCTTGGCAAAGAATTTGATCTCTTGTTCATGTGGTGACTTCTCCACTCTTCCACTGCTAACTACAGCCTCTGTTGAAGGGTAAATAAATACAAGTCAGCTCTCAGTCAAAAGGTTAATGTTGGAGTAAGCGGTACGCAATGAAGTGGTACGCCTATGAGAAGTCCCTCAAAGCACACAGTACCAAGATGAGCAATGAACTCCTGGGCAATGTCCATCCATTTAAGAAGCTTCTGGAGGAAGCCGTAAGCAAAACGCTTCTCAATGGAGGAAATGTCCTGCTCCATGTCTTTCAGTCCCCTGGGGATGGAGAGAAGAGGGAGTATAATAACATGTAAAAAGAGAGAAACACAGATAGAACTGGGTCATTCTTGTAATGCAGGAACATTTCTGTCCCCATGAATAACTTCTTCATATTTTCTTTGAATGCGTCAAATATACAAAAGGCCTTAAATGATAGATTAAGGTCTTCTGTATCACATAAACAGAATAATGCACATATAAATACTTTTTTGGACCATTTTCAACTTAGCTCAACATGTTCAACCCTGTTACAGGGTCTATTAACCAAAACAAATGAATCCACCCATTATTATTATTATTGGATTTGACTATTATTTGCGTGCCTGAGATCAGCATATATGTTTTTTTGAATGCCAGAAAAAAAAAATTCACCGTGCCTTTCAGGGCTTCTGTTCTATTGTAATATAATGCAACAAAAAAAAAGTCATTAGGCCAAAATGTAGTTGCATAACATAAATAATTTGACGAAACGCTAAACTTAAACTAAAAGGTATAAACATCCTGTGTACCTTGTCACAGCATATCCATTAAGCTGAAGGAACTTGAGCAGGTCCTGGGCCTTCTCCCTGTCCCTGGCCTTTTCCTTAGCCGTCAGGGTGTCATAAGGCACAAGCAAAGGATGGGTGCCACCACCTAAGAGAATTCATTTTTGTACTCAGACTGCAAACTAGCAACCTCCACTTAAAAGAAACATCTTAGATGTGAATGTGTAGTAGAAAACCCATCTTACCTTTGGATTGTAGCTCGAGCTTCTTCTTCCTGCCCCAGGTGTTGTGATAGTTCTCAGCCAGCTGCTCAGCCATGGACTGCACGGTGAGGGTAAGGAAATTAAATCATCAGGCTGATAAATGTCTAAGCAAAATATGAGGCCTGTCAGTGCTGTGAGGGAGAGATACATACCTGCAGCTCTCTGGACAGGGCCATTCCTGTGATATCTATTGGCTGAGGGTTGTACCCGTGACTTGGATCATAAGTGGCCTGAAAACAGAAAACACATACAAAGGATGGTTCTCCATGTGAGGTTTAGTGACCTCTAGAATATTCCAAATTTCCCAATTTCTTCATCAATTAAGTACACTTAAGTGCAGAATGTTTATTAATAATGATATCAATGTCCGGAAGGACAGCTGAGTTCAATATTATCACATTATTCCTATAATTTTCCCACATTAAATAATATTATTAGGTTTGATAATAGCGGTCAAGATATAGGAGTCTTGACCAGTAAGAAATCCATCATTGCTTTTGTGTCCTAATGCCTAATATATTTGTGTATATATATATTTGTATATAATGTATTTTTCACTCCTCTCTCTGTTACCTGAGCAGTTTGGGAGATCTTGCGAGTGGCCGCCTTCTTGTCGACTTCCACCTCCCCGTCCCTAGCTTTATCCAAGGTCCACTCCCAGGCCAACATGGCTTTGATGGATTCTTTGATGGGCCAACGATAAATCTCCTTGTCCTGAGAAACACAGAGAAGAGGAAGCCTATTTAGAATGTCTGGAAATGTTAAAACACATGGTATTAGAGATGACAAGTTCTTAGGTTTAATCAGATCTGAAAGCAAATTTGGGTCAATAATTAAGCTTATTTAAAGATTGGTACCTGTGTGCAGATTATCAGGATTTAGACTAGACAGAATTATTACCTTTTCAGAGAATGTTTTGTATGGCCGGAGCATGGGGTGAGTCTTCGCATTTTCATCCAACACCTCTCCGTAGGTCCAGTTGTTCTGAATCTATAAAAAAATACAAAAGGTACTTATGCTTTCAAAGAACAAATAAGGACTATATTTATATTTGAGGATTCACATTTTTCAGAACTGACCTTTTCAAAGGCCCATTTGTCATGAGTGTGCTCTGCATACTTGTTCATGAAGGCATCCAGCCTCTCTGGTATGATTGTGCTGTGAATAAGGGAGCTCATATTTAGTATGAGGTTATGAATACCATTTACTATTAATTTAACTTGAGCTGTAGTAACCTGCAAATTACACTTAGAAATTACATTGCAGTTCCCTGTTAGTGCTTAGGACGTGTCATCTCACATCACCTTCATTCTAGTCTCGCATTGCCAGACCTATCTCCACAGCGTTTCGGAGTAATGTCTGGCTCTAACACACATACATTCCAAGAGATAAAAAAAACAGTCTGAGTTGTTTGCATTTCTTTAAACCAATCACAATCATCTTGGGCGTTGCTAAGCTCCAGATGCAGTGAAGGTGCCTCTGCAAAATAGTCTTGGGAAGGAGCTTTTGGTGGAACATTTGCATCCCCACAAGAAAAACACCAAATTATGTATTAAATGTAGTTAACTGTTGACACAATACAGTAAAGTGAGCTATTTAAACTAGCTGGAGACATGGTTAAAGGGTAATTTACTCTTACCTGTGTATTGTGTGTATTTGGTCCATAGCAATTCACGAATCAATTTCAAAAAGTCCCAGTTAGATAGTAAATGCTGTAAACATAATTCTTTGTAAATCAATCATTCTCCAAAACAACCAACTCGGCCTGTCTTGTTGCACAATCCTGCATGTTAATGTTCTGTTTTCAGTGTGTAGCTCGAAGGTTGTCATTGTTTCCTGAACCGAATAAAGTTTGAGAACGGCAACACGGAGAGAGCGGAAGGCTAGTGACAGCTGACGGGACATCCTGGCAATGTTGATCCAGACTACCTTCACAGAGCTTTTTAATTAAAAATGATAACGAGTTCAAATTAAATGTACTGTATGTTTTGTTGTTATAGATACAGCATCATTGTGCATTAAAGAGCATTAAACAAGTATTTTTTTTTTAGTAGGCCACTGTGAACTATTTAAGTACTGTCTTGTGTTTTTCTGCTCACTTGGTGGTCTCCACTGGTTTGGGGTCAAAGTTGCCTTCAGCATCCACAGAGGCCTTCTTCTCAGTGTGAGAGGAGTAGGTGGCATCCACATAGTCTGGCGGGATGGCTCCAGCTATAGCACAGAGGCAGGGCATGGCGATCTTGAAGAGTTCTAAATCATATTTCTAGAGTTTGGATAACATCAGAAAAGTCACGTTAATAATGAAATGAGCTTCAAACCTGTGTAATCAAACAGTACACACACAGTGGGTTAACACCAAGACATTCCTCTCTCACCTTGTGCGCCAAAGATTCAAAAATTCCCCAAAAGAGTTTTCGAGTAAGATGTAGCTCCTCCTCTGAGGTCACCCCAAAATTAGCCCATCCGTTAGGCAAGCAGTAGTACTTCCAACAGCGCTCATAGTGATTGGTCAACAGCTGAAACAATGAAAATCATAGAAGGAAATATAAAGGAAGACATATTTTAATATATGTTATTCGCAAGTAAACGGGTAATTGCTGTTTCTATCAACTGTTAGCAAATGCAATTATCACTGTAATGTAATCTACGTGTTGGTAATGCATGTATTTCTGTGTTTGAGCTGATTGCACTTTACAAACAGATTGGCTTGATTGGGTGTATATGTTTCTTTTTACTTTATTCTAGTCGATAACATAGTCTATACAATATTCCACTGATTGAGACTAAAATAAATATAACAAATACAATAAATGAAATAACAGGAAACCTTGAGGGGCATCTTTGCATATTCGTTGAGGATGGGCACATCAAATACCAGCCGTCTAAGCAGATGCTGCAGCATGGAGGGTCGAAGGTATCTGTGAATGTCATAAAATGCTTTATGAGAAATGTAATGTAGCAGTTTAAAATGGGATCTTGTTTCTTTCGGGCTTCTATATAATTGAGTAAATATTTAGCAAATTAAAAAATAATAATCATTCAGATGCCCAATTATCATTCACACATTACTAAATAGAGAGATTGGGATTAGTACTGACTTGCAGAGCGACATGAGGCACTCCTCAATGACGTCCCTCTGAGCCTTGGTGAGGGCTCGGCCACGGGACAAGCGATAGATGGTGTGAAGCATGGAGTCTATCATGATGGCCCGGTGTTCCGTCCCAGCAAACAACGGAGCACACTTGGTGAGCAAAGGCAGAACAGCCGAACAGAGGTAGCGGTTCAGTGCCAAGGCCATTTCAGTCGTACTGAATGCCACCTATAATCAGAGTGAAAGAAAGAAAAAAAAACTATCTGTACTGAGTGCAATACTTAAGGAGACATGTGACTAATGACACACATCAGACAGATTTCTGGAGTTGACAGAAGTAGAATTTCTCTTGCTGTTTTACATCTGTCTTTTCCTACTTACCGTGTCCAGAGAGGCTGCAGCTCTCATGTCAGGCAGGAAGCCAACCTCCAGCACATGAAGCAAGAAGTCCTGGTTGTCAATACCATACACTCTGTCAAGGAACAGCACCATAGAGGCCTTGTGGTCTGGGACAAAACTGGCTGACATCTTTGGCTCCATAACCTGACCATCTGTGGTGGTTTGGACCGAAAAAAATCATATACAGCATGTTGCAAAAATGTATACTGTACACTTACAAAGTGTGTCCATACATGAGTCCGTCTTAGTCACTAACCTTTGCCGAAGGCAGGAATCTGCACGGATAAGCTGATAACTCCCACCAGGTCCTCTATGGGCACAAGAGACCTAAGGATGGCCCTGATTCTTAGAGCTTCACCTTTGCCTGCTTGGATCAGCTGTAGAAACATGTAAGACATGTATGAGATGTATGCATCCACCACATACTGAGCAAATGTGCCTGGAGGCTTAAGAGTAATCAATGTTGAGAAAAGCCGTTCTACTCACATGCATCTCAGGGGCACAGCGACCCAGCAGATCGATGAGGGCAGAGTAGAAGGACATGATGGCATTTCCTAGATGTACACGGTTCTCCTCGTGCTGTTCCTCACCACCAAACCTGACAATCAAGAATACATGTCTTAATAACTGATTTTGCAGAGCATAGCTTTCAAAGACAAAAAAAAACAAAAACAATACACAGCATGTCCATCATGTCATTTTTCTAGAGGGTTATTTGTTATTGATCTAATATTTATATTATAATATAAATACAGTTTGTATTTTTATTATAATATAAATCACACCTTACGGCGCCAACGCTTACATGAAGCGTCTGTCTTTTTTGACAGTGGGTCCATCCCTTGCTGGATCCTCTGAGATCTTGATGGCCTCCTCCATCGCAGCCAGCAGACCATTCCCGCCCTCTCCTCTCAGGGCCGGGCCGAAGCACTCAGGCCGACGGATGAGCAGACGCACAACAACATTGGCGTTCTCCTCCACGCTCTCCCCTTTGGCGAGCAGGTGAGCAAATGTTATTGACACTTACGCACAACTCAAAACCACATATGTAATCATTAAATGGAGGGTGCTGACCATTAACAAAGACAGCAAAGCGGAGGAAATCCAGGTATCGCTCTCCTCCGCAGGGGTTCCAGCCAATGTCAGGGTAGCCCTTGGAAAGGAGCATTGGACACGTCTGCAGTCCGCAGCCTGCCAGGTATGTCACCACCTACATCACCACGTGTGAGAGGAGACACCATGAGATTATAAGGTAACAAGTCTACCGTACCCGTTCATGAGTTTATCGTCCTTGTTTATTTTTTCTGCTACCATTTCCAGGTCCTGCTCTTGTAGAGCCAAGGCCAACTCATTGTTGTCGATGCAAGATGCTGCAGCTACATCCAGAGGTGTGGACCCACGCATGCCTGCAAATGTAAAATAAGAAGTCTGCATTTGTTTGTTCTTTGCGTAATACTACACTGGCTCATACAGAAATGTCCTACAGTGGGGTTCGAAAGTTTGGGCACCCCAGGTAAAAAAATTGAATTAATGTGTATAAAGAAGCCAAGTAAAGATGGAAAAATCTCCAAAAGGCATCAAATGACAGATTAGACATTTGTATTTTATTCCATCATTTACACTTTCAAAATAACAGAAAACAAAAAAAAATGGCGTCTGTAAAGGTTTTGGCACCCTGCAGAGTTAATACCTTGTACTGCCCCCTTTGGCAAGTATCACAGCTTGGACTGTCTGTCACGCACTGCTCTTTTAAGGTCTATCCATAGATTTTCAATTATATTGAGGTCAGGAGATTGTGAAGGCCATGGCAAAACCTTCAGTTTACGACTCTTGATGTAATCCACCGTGGATTTTGAGGTGTGTTCAGGATCATTATCCATTTGTAGATTTCATCCTCTCTTTAACTTCAGCTTTTTCACAAATGACATCAAGTTTGCGTCCAAAATTTGCTGACATTTTATTGAATCCATTTTTCCTTCTACTCGTGAAATGTTCCCTGTGCCACTGGCTGTAATACAACCCCAAAGCATGATTGATCCACCCCCATGCTAAACAGTTGGACAGAGGTTCTTTTTATTAAGTTCTGTGCCCTTTCTTCTCCAAACGTACCTTTGCTCATTTCGGCCAAAAAGTTCTATTTTAACCTCATCGGTCCACAGAACTTGTTTCCACAATGCATCAGGCTTGTCTATATGTTCATTTGAAAACTTCAAATGCTGATTTTTGTGGTGAGGACATAGAATAGGTTTTCTTCTGATGACTCTTCCATGAAGACCATGTTTGTACAAGTATCTCTTTATA
>NC_045735.1:2473700-2473793 GCF_008692095.1 Etheostoma spectabile
GTGTAGCACAACTCCAGTGTCTGCCAGGTCTTTCTGGATGGATCGTGCAGTCAAGCGTGGGTCTGGAATTGCTTTTCTCACAATCCTGCGAGC
>NC_045735.1:2473803-2474275 GCF_008692095.1 Etheostoma spectabile
GATATTTTTCTTGGTCTTCCAGATTTTGCTTTAACTTCCACTGTTCCTGATAACTGCCATTTCTTGATTACATTCCTAACAGAGGATATTGGCATCTGGAAACCCTTTGCTATCTTCTTATTGCCTTCTCCTGCTTTGTGAGTTCCAACTATTTTTAGAAGAACCCATGGTGCTGATTGTTGGGGCAAGGTAAGTTGAGTCTTGGCATTTAAAACCTTAAGATTGACATCACCTGGTCTTTCCAGACGATGAGTGAGAACAATCCATGAAACTGTCAGGTCTCAGCTTTCCAAAGGGGGCAGTACAAGGTATTAACTTTGCAGGGTGCCCAAACTTTTGCAGATGCCAATTTTTTGTTTTCTGTTATTTTGAAAGTGTAAATGTTGGAAATAAAATCTAACTTTTTGTGACATTTTATACGAATGTCTAATCCGTAATTTGATGCCTTTTGGAGATTTTTCCATCTTTTCTT
>NC_045735.1:2474285-2483102 GCF_008692095.1 Etheostoma spectabile
TTTATGCACATTAATGCAAATTTTTACCTGGGGTACCCAAACTTTCGAACCCCACTGTATTTTCAGTGGATTTTTCATTTATTGTGTGTTACTTTGTTTAACATGATAGTAGAGAGAGCCATTTGGAGATGCTGCTATTGAACTGAGTCATTTCAGACATTTATTTTTACAGGAAATTAGTAATAGTATTTTATTGGAATTGTTTTAGTATTATTCTAACTTTAAATGTTCTGTGTTTGACTATTCAATTTTCCATGCTTATTATAAGAAAAAACGTATTGCCGGCAATTCATATCTATATTCTCATCCTTGCATAAGAAAATGGAGAAGTTTTTGTCTCATGTTATAATGCTCCATGACATGTTTAATCTGTTACACAGTAGATATTGAACTTTAGCCAATTGTTTTTAATTTATTTTTTAAATCGCCTCTCGAATTGTATTCGTAATATCTTTCCCCAATTTGTTAAGACCTACTGTACAGCGAATAGCGTGATAGGGGGCTGAAACTGACCCAAGCCAATGCCGCTGTTTTGTAGCAGGTAGCTCAGATGGTCAAACATGGAGCGCTGGTTCTGTCGGCTGATACGACAGAAGTAACACAGGAAACGACAGCAGTTGGTCACCATTTGGGGGAATCGAATCTCCTGAGAAAAAAAAAAAGGGAAAATATACTTTCTTTCTACCTTGGGGCTGCAAGACATGCACTACAACAATAATATTAGACAAACAGAAAGAAGTTACCTTTGAGTCTCCTCCTCCGCCCAACACATTGACCATGACTTCCATGACAGTCTCATGCATACCAAGAGCTCTCATCAGATTGGGGTGTTGGTAGAACACCTTGTTGTTCATGATGTTCCTGAAAGAATAATAAAATAAAAAATACATTAGTTAGATTCACTGTTCAAGTTGACAATGGAAACCAATTGCAGATTGAGATTGCAGGGCAGGACAAGCCTGAAGCTTTTCACAAAAATAAATTACTAAAGGGAAAATACAAAAAAATAATATCAAGATTTTGATATCAATATCACGTCCTGTCTTTATCATAACTACAGCTGCTGGGGAGTACATATCCCCCCCTCACACTGACCCAATGCTCTGGATCATGAGCCTCTCCTCTTCTGGGCCCATCTGGACAATGAGCAGCGAACGTATTTGTCCCAAACACTCAAGTAGGTCCATGGTGTCCTGAACAGACACAGCATTGATGGCGTAGGCTTTGGGCAGTGCTCGGATCAGCTCCCCAATGCCGTCATACTGTCTGTGGAGCAGGCTGAACATCATGCGGACAAGCTCAGGGTTCTGAATGAACGACTCCTGGGCCCAGTGGATCATGGTGTGGGAGATCAGTTCCTGAAGGGAGCCTTGGTGAAGTGGACACAGAGAAGAAAAGTATGTCTTTTGTTTCATATCATGTGTTTGATGGTTATGGATTTAAAAAATGTAACTGTTGCTATTTTTTGGAGTTAAGTTGTCCAATTATTCAAGTCCTACAAATATCTAACAGGTTCTTTGTCTGTTTCTCTTACTGGGTTTTGGATCCTCCTCAACCTCTGGCTTCTCCTCCTCCTCCTTCTTGCGCAAGCTCTTGATCTTATCCACCAGACTGATGAGTCTGCCTCTCAGTGAGGAGTCCACCTCTTCCTCCTCTGCCTCCTCCTCAATATGTATACCTGTGTGTAAAATGGAAATTCAGCATTAAGAGTCCAAAATACTTAACAAGAGTAATTCACAAATGTACAAAAACACACATCAGTGAGAACTTCTCACCGCAGTGAAGCAGGAGGTCAGTGTGGAACTCTACCAGACTGTCCCGCACCTCCTCAGGCACCGGACTCAACTCATCCTCCGGACTGTGTTTAAAGTTGGTCAGCAAAAGAACCTTGAAGGGGAATACAATAAGACAATCCCATCGGCATCTGTCTGACTTGCTTCTTCTTGTTTGGTCTGAGGCATTTTATCAGCTTCTTATCAGATCTCAAAAACCAACCCCGAGAATTTTTGGGACAAGCCCATCTCCCGTCAGTTTTCACTGTCCTTAGAAATAAAGTTTAACTATAACTCAAACGATGAATATTATCCAAATCCAATTTGAATTTATACCCCATAGCGATTATTTATTGTAATTCTGGTTTTAAAAAAAACACTGTACCTGGTCCTGGGGTGGTGAACGGAACTCGCGGGTCTTGCGTGCAGTCTCAGCAGCCGACATAGTGAAGGCTCTCATTAACAGGTTGTAGCGAACACGCTGGTTTTTCTGAACACTATTGACAAAGCTGTCTGAGTAGGCTACAATGCCTTCCACTCTGTGTCGCAGCTCGCAGTCGCAGAAATACTGCAGGAGTGTGCACATCTGAAAGAGATAATACAAAAAAGAGTTGTATATGTGTAATATGCACAAATGTAACATATTTTAAGAATATGAATTCTGTGCAAATGCATACAGATGAATGGGAGACATTGTTTAAATATAAAATATAATGACCTGCAGTTTAACAGACTCTGGTAGCTTCATCTGGAGTAATCCCTCTTCCAGACCATCCTCCTCTTCTTTCACTTCTGCCTCCACTACCTCTGCCTCCATCTCCTCCTTCTCCTCCTCCTCCTCTCCTTCCATTTTTCCTTCTTTGGCCTCTTCCTCCTCCTTCTCCTCCTGTTCTCCTTCCTCTTTAGGCTCTCCTTCTAAATCTTGCGGCTCCTCCTCTCCCTCATCACCGACCCCTTCGTCCTCAAGCTCAGCCTCAGTTTCCTCGTCCTTTGCTTCCTCGCTTATTTCAGCAGCTCCACCCTCCTCAGCTTTCTCTCCCTCCTTCTCGTCCTCCTCCACCTCCTCCTTTCCACTGAAAACATTTGGATCGATCATCTTGAGGATGTGCTTGGTGTCCTCATCGTTGAAGATGCCCATAATGAGCAATGTACTGATCAGCTTTAAGATTGGGACAAAGTGGAACTCTACACTGCCTCCTACTGGATCACGCATAGCCTGGCTACCATCCAGCACAGCCTCTGTTAACATGCTAATCGCCCTGGTCTTCAGCTCCTGTGGGTGGAATGATAAAAATAAGCAAAAGACAACTAAAATGTAATTTCATTTTTCCAATGCAACCTGTTTTTAATCTCTTACCTGCAGGGGGAAAACAGGACTAAGTGTGTACAAGTCAGGGTCTGTGCCAACAAAGTTGATGGATGAGAAATGCAGTTTGGGCCGTAAGCAGGTGGTCAGTCCAACACCGGGGAGGGAATGGGCCTTCTTTGCATCAGGATAGAGGTGGATGCTGAGAGTCTCTTTAGTCATGGGGACGATAAACTCCCTGTTTGTGCCCAGACGCGCTCGTTTGGCAGACTCCAGGTGAATGCTGATGAGCAGGTCGTAGAAGCCACTGCGGAGAGGTCCAGGCAGGTAAGTGTTCTCGATGGCATAGAAAAGCTGTGATTCATCCACATGGCTGCACAGAGCATGAGCCACTCGGTTATTGCCAAGTGCGCACACAGCGCAGTAGAGCATAAGAGTGTGGTAGTGGAACTTCATCAGATCCTGACGCTCTGACAGCTCGAGGATATCAATACACCTGAGAAACAAAGACAGACTCAAAGATCAAAACTGATCAGGTAACATTGCTGAGCAATTATCATAACAAAAGGAAATTGTTACAACTGGAGGTAAATTCATTAATATAAATTCTCTAGTTCCCCAGGATCATTATTAATGTCATTAAATGTAGTTTGAGTATCTGCAGACGGCCTGCTGGGGATACGGTCTCTGACCTGTTCTCCTCTGGGATGTGCAGAGCCATCATGATGAGAGGTTCAGTACACTCCACCATCCAGCCCAACCTCTCACTCACTCTGCCCACCTCCGGGTTGAGAAAGTGATTAGGCATACGACTCCAGATAACTGGGGTCAGCATCTGGACATCAAGCCTGGGAGGGCACTGGGGGACCGGGTTCTTACGTTCACTGCGGAACATGGCTGCTGAGATGGGCATGATGTTCTGAGAGGGAGAAAGAGCAAAGGGGTAGGAGATAAAAACAGGTTAACAATTAAACTTGAAAAGGGAGTAAGCAATGGGTCTAGCAAGATACGATAAAATTAGGCACGCACATAATTAAAAGAATGGGGCTTTTTATACAGCAGATTTATATGAGATGAAGGTTCAACCCATGTTAGACCAATAACGATGAGACAGCTGTCACTGGTTAATCTCTAGTTAGCACAGACTCTAGTCAGCAGTGTAAATCCATACACTTTTACAATCTTTTAAAAGTTTTGATGTCAATCATAATGGAGTATGAGAAGAAGTAGGCATAAAGAATATTTTAAGCCGAATAGTTGGAGTAGTTTCTAATAGTTTCTGACCTTGAGTTTTCCCAGCTCCAGCTGCACCAAGTTCTGATTAGAGGGTTGAACGAAGACGGCAGGGAACAGCTTGGTGTTGGGCTCCACCTGAAATAAAACCCATCTGGTTTTGCAGCGCCGCAGTGTAACATAACTCATCCAAATCATCTTAAATCAAGTTGGAAAAACACAGATACAAATACACACACAACCTATACTGTGTAGCCTCTCCCAACCTGGTAAAATGTGTTAATCTCCTTTCCATTGGCTGTAAAAGTCATCAGACCTGTTGCCAGGTCGACCAAGCAGCCAACCACCATGTCCTCCTGGCTGAAGCGGGTCTGCTGATTGCTGACCAGGTCCCCTCCCCACACCATGTAACAGTTACTGTGTTTCATACTGCAGACAAAAAGCAAACACACTGCTTTGATAAAACTCAAGTAATTTTTCATGTCTATTGTATGGCACTTGACACATTTTAAAGTTGATCCCAGGTGCTTTACAGCACAGAGACAAAATAGCAAAACAAAAGGGAGAATAAAGAAAATAGAAAATAACACACTGACAACCACCTCTTACCAAGTTAACTTCTGACATTTTTATCTGAGGTTGGAAAAACATCTGAGGATTTTATGTCCTAGAGACAATATTTGTTATTTTTTTCACTGTTGTTTAACTTTGAATGTAAGTAGTTGCTGTTATTACAACAGTAGAAAGAGATGTTGTATTTTTGGATAATGTAGCATAAAGAAAACATAAATGAGGTAAAAGAAAGAGGCCCAAATATTCAACCTTGGGGGACACCACAAAATGTGAAAGACAGTTATCAAGTTCCTTCATCATTAATGAACATTGTTACTAAATCTTACACAATTAGGTAACTCTAAGAGACAGTTACATCCCTAGATATTTACAACTTAGCAGTGTTATGTGTCACTGCTGTTTGTCCTTGCTGCCACCAGCGTGTGAAACAGCTAGCCTAATTAACATTCCTAACCCGTCGATTTTTGTTAAAATATTGTCTCACTTGCAGGTACCTAAAAAAATCATCTTTTCCCAGTCCATAATCCTTATGTAGGGTTTCAAAACTCTAAAATGCCCCTTTGAGGACAAAAATAATAGGTAGTTAAACCTTTTGAGATCCATATCTTAAATCTGCCATCGATTGTAATCTGAATCATAGGCGCACCATCTCATAATTTTAGATGCTTCTCCTAATCCGCAAATTTTGACAATTACCTGACAGTACTTTGGAACATTACTTAATAAGTACATAGACTGTACAAGTACTGGCATTCCTATTGGAAATAGAATACCATTAAAATGTGGGAAAGACTAACCTGTCGTGTATGTTGCCTTTGTCATCTCCCACAGTAACAGTAACAGTGCGGACTTTGGAGAGGTCAAAGGTTGGATCATACTGGTGATAATCAGGAGTGACCCAGCCAACCCACACACCAGAAGGCTCCTGCCCAGCAAAGATCCTCACTGAATAGTAATACTGAAAATAGAAAGATTGTTACAAGAAAAGTAAGTCAAATGGGAATATCTAGAGATGCTACACTAACTTAAATACTTTGCACATACTGTAGGGATAATTTTATGTGCTGTACATCTAGCATGAGCAAATGATAATGATTAGCTCACAGTGGTGGTATTCAGGATGGTGTCAGGGTCATCTCTGTCATCCGGGACCACATCTTCCACCAAACGTGGCACCGTTGGAGGGGCAGGAGGAGGGGAGAGAGGTGTCATGGCAGCCTTCTTGGCCTTTGAGAAGAATCTGATGTGCACAGAAGAAAATCTTAAGGGTGCAATAGACAACTTTACTGACTGCTAAATTAAATTGAGATAATTTTTAAAAAACTAATAAAAAAACAAAAAATGTAACATTAACAAAACTATCTATTGTTGAGATGATTCAAGCAGTTGCTGGAGGGTGGACTCATGTGATGCTGCTTAGAAGAAGTTTGTAATTTGATATTGAGTTTTTAATAGCAAACTGAAAAACTCCACTGAGTCCTAGTGGGGATAAACTCTCTCTCTCTCTTATTATACTGAGAAGATGGATGAATTATTCACATAATAGTCTGCACCTTTAATACTAGTACCAGTAGTACACCACTTGCCAGACATACCCTTTTTTCTTTCCCTTTTCTGACATTGTGTCCTTCTCATTTTCCATAGAGATCTCCTTAGGTACAGACGGCTCCTTCTTTTCATCATCCTGCTCCTTGCGGCCGGCAGACTTCTTCAGAACTTCAAACTCTGAGTCGGGCTCCACCACTACCACTTCATCCTCAGGTATGGTGAGGGAACGTGTGAGAGGGGTTGTGCCTGCAGTGATCTTGAAAGTCTCATGAAACTGGACGGGCATGCTAAGTCTGAGGAACAGCATATCAGTATTGGCGTTCTGCGAGCCAAACGTCTTATGAGTCAGTTTTAGACAGGGGGCGCTGTCCACAGTCCCATCCACACGAGAGACCTGTGAGATAACATGTTTCAAGATAAATAAATGATATGGTTTTACAGTTCTAGCTTCATTAAACATAGAACGCGTCACTGAGTATTTACCTCAATATGATTGTGTTCGTTGGGTACAGGCACAAACTGGGGCAAACTTTTACTGAACCACATGGTAATGTCTCGCTTCATATTGATGGCAAAAGGTTCAAATCCTTCCTGCAGGCCACAGATGGCAAAGTATCGCAGGCTGCTTACATTTTGCCCAAGATTAATCCTGCCAACCTGAGACAGGCCCAGGGTGCACACTGGTATAAAACCTAAGGGGTAAAACCACAGGAATGTTATTGGTAAAATGATTTTTAATAGCTTTAAAGTTGTGCTAATATCTTATATAAATTGTGAATGAGTTATGCCCAACAAGGCTTATGTCAAGAGATACTTTCCTTTCAGTTACTGCTACTTATGCTGATCACGCTTACCTTCCCCAATTTCAATGTCTTTGAACGCCATGTCCGAGCCTGAGTCACTGATCAACATTTCTCCGTTGAGTGTGAACATGATGTTCATATCAGTCAGGTCAATCATACAACCAACTACATCACCAGACTGCCACTGGCGACCGAAGGGTTCATTGCCAACATGCCATCTCTGAGCCTGGAAATGGTTACAATAAATAAATTATCTATACAATACAACTTCCAATTACCATTCAAAAGATAAAAACAGAGGCATCATTGTCAGGTGTGCTCTTGCAATCTCTTCTGACTACTTAGACTTGGTTTCATGTCTATTTTCATCACTGAAGTGGTTTATGTACAAGCACCACTTACAATTTATGGTACATCACATCTCAAAGTGTCTTCAAAATTCAGTATTTTTATTAGTGGGCAAAACTAAAGAGTGCATTTACTTGAATGGATACACATTTTTTACATATTAAAAATGTTTTGGAAAGAAATCTACTCAATTTGAAACCTTTTTTTCTCTCTTTCATTTAATACCCATTATGTGAATGAAAGCGTCTGAATGGCTTAACTGCCAATCCGTCAAATACATCTACAACACACCACAGACTGAGTTGTAGCTAAAAATCCCATGTTGCATTACAGTAAATCGAGTTGGCTTCGAGCTAAACTATACTAATAGTCTGGGCACAAAAAGGATCAAATGCAGGTATCACATGCCTGGAGAAGTTTCAATACTACCCGGTATTTTGGTCGATACCTCAAAAAGGTATTGAGTACCAATACAAAGCCTTAATTGATTTTCCCAGTCTAAACTTGACTGACACTGATTTAACTAAGGTGAAACAAAGATGCAGACTGACCTTATTGCCGTTAAAGACGTAGGCCAGTTCATCTGCTCCCAGTTCAGTGTCAGAGCGGACACTCGGACGGGCCCAGCCCACTCTCATCTCCCCCGTGGTTACAGCCTCAAACTCAAAGTACCACTTCCCTTGGGTGATAGCGTACGACTTCTCTGCCCTGAAGATTCGTACCTTATCCCCGCGAGTGTTCTCGAGGCCATGGCCAGCTGCAGGGAAAGAGAATAAAAATGACAAATAAAGATTAAGAAATATGAAGACATTGGAGAAGTCCTAGTTGGGTTTAAAGTGCCCATATTATGCTTATTTTCAGGTTCATAACTGTATATTGAGGTTGTACCAGAACAGATTTACATGGTTTAATTTTTTTTTTTTTTAAACAACATATGTTTTGTTGTACTGCACATTGTTGCAGATCCTCCTTGAGAGACATCTCATTTGTTTTAGCTACAGAGGGAGACATCTCACTTCTATACTATCTTTGTTAGGAGACACACATGCTCAGTAGCTAGGTAAGATCCCATCAGCTAGAGAATTCTTTATCCAACTTTGGTCAGTACAAGGGACAGTTAGCTGGGAGACTTCTTCTAAACGAGGGCACACTTGTAGAATACCTGCAGAACAGAGACATGGAAGTAGTTCTTTTGTAGATTATAGTCAACTAGTGTGTGTTGTAGCAGTGTTTT
>NC_045735.1:2483112-2483207 GCF_008692095.1 Etheostoma spectabile
GAATGAGCTAGTATGCTAGCGCTACCATGCTACGGTTCGCCACCTCGTCTCAGCTAGTTACGTAGAAAGCTCACCCAGAGACTGAAGGCAGAAGA
>NC_045735.1:2483286-2493780 GCF_008692095.1 Etheostoma spectabile
CAAAATAACACCCCAAATCCCAGAAAAGTGATTTTTTATATAATGGGCACTTTAAGGAATTTTGACATTGCTTT
This sequence comes from Etheostoma spectabile, assembly GCF_008692095.1. Taxonomy (NCBI): domain Eukaryota; kingdom Metazoa; phylum Chordata; class Actinopteri; order Perciformes; family Percidae; genus Etheostoma; species Etheostoma spectabile. The sequence continues at coordinate 2,483,361 of NC_045735.1, forward strand.
ATATTCTGTATTTAATCAACAAATGTTGCCTTGATTTAAGCTGACTTACTGCTCTCCTGATCTGGAGGCTCAATGTTGTAGCCATAGCCAATGAGGGTGCGGACAGCGTTATTAACACTGTCTCGGTTGGTTTTCTTAGTTCTCTCGTCCAGCAGGTTGTAAGGTACCAGACGAGGGTTTCGCTTATTCATGATGTCCTGAGAAGCATAACAGAATACAACTTGATATTAAAATTAAAAAAGGGGGTGACTAGTTGTACATTTTATTTACAAAAAAGTAATTAAACCTTTAAAGCCTAAAAAGCCTAAGTTAGATTATACCTTTGTCTAAAGGGACATGGTCTTAAGATAGATCATTTGGTTAATAAAGGATTTATTATGACTTGAAAATGGATACCTGCACAATGCTGTAGGTCCATCCTTGGCGTACCCGGTCCCTTGCCCAAACATTATGCCCATTTTCTGCCAATTTTTCTACAAGCTGGTTCTGATTTGGTGTCAGTTTGACATGGCTGAGATCAAGGGGGGCAGGCTTGTATCCATTGATCATCACATAGCTAGAGGAAAGACAGAAGTTTTAATCTTAAAAGATAAGGCAGATAGTTAGTTTTTACAGCCAGAAATATCGTTGTCGCCATACGTCTTGGGCAACTTGATCTTCTTGAGATTCTCCTCTGCTTTCTCGTCACCCATACCAACATGGCAACCCAGCGCCAGGAGAGTTCTGTGGGATAACGAAAAAGGCATCAATAATCACACCCAAGGACATTAAAAGTCCTCCTCTTATCCTCACATCTCTCAAACTGACACCTCTACAGAACCTTAATTACAAACTCACTTGAGAGTCTCGCCAGACATTTGCAGGTTGTAGTTCCTCTCTGGTTCAGGGAGACTCTGGAAGTCCACCAGGCACGGATGAAGTTTCTTGTTGTCATCCCTGAACTGTGGAGGAAGATGACAGCAAGTTACTCATTAGTAAAAAAAAACAACACAATCACCAATTAAGTTGTGCTTTGTTTGCCTCAACAGTCCATTTCCTACTCCAAGATGTATTTTAGCCTAAAAAGGGTGTGAATTCTCTGCCTTTTAACCAGAAATATTTAAATATATTGTTCTCATACTGTTTGTTATAACTGAAGAAACTTATCAATAAAGATTGTATTACATAAAGATTATGCTGGAATTTAAAGAGATAACATAAGTCCCTTTAAAAAAAAAGTGACATATTGGGCCAATATTAAACAATGAACAACAGTCTAATGCCTGTTGTAAAATAAATACATACAGCAGCATTTCAAAATATTGCTCTCACATTACTGAAGAGCTCCAAATCCTCTAAATTTGAGGTTGTCAAATAAAAACTCCTATACTGTTGCATCTGTATTGCAGTGGTGACTCCATACTCACACTCCCATAGGTCCAGCCCTGCTCAATACGGGTGACAGCCCAGAGCTCGTGAATATTCTCGGCTAGCTTCTCTCGGATACGTTCCAAGTGGGGTGGTAACACAATCTATACAGCAAAGAAAATTCAGAAAACACAGAGAAACATACAGTATGTAGCAAATACTTTAATGACATGATCAAATTCCAATTTTTAGGTATGGGGCTTTTACCTGAACGGTGTCCACAGGGCAGGGGGTGAAAGAGGTGTGGGTGAGAGATAGCGTGGGACCCAACAGGTTGCGTACGCCATGGAAGTCGTGCTTGTACTCCTTGATGGGTTCAATACGCATCCTCTCTCTAGGCAACACAGCCTCATAGCACGGGGCGTAGCCAGGCGGTGGCATAAACTTGAAGTCTCCATGACGACCGCCAAGGAGGAATCGAGCCCTGAGGTGACAGAAACAGAGTAGGTCCAAATCTATAATTATTGTATTATTGACAGAGATCTTTATATACTTCTTAAATCCTGTATGGCAACAGTGCCTTGATCTTTATAAGACTTGAAATAAAGAAAACATTGATTTATTCTCTGTGCCAATTCCTGAGCCTGTATTTGGCTCACTGCTTGCATCATGCAATTTACCATTTGCACCATCTCAGCACTTGGAGGGATCATTACACACAGCAACTGTAAAATCTCTTCTGGGTGACAATACACTAGAGTTTAGAAGTGATTATTTGAGAGATAATTTTGTTAGTAAGTATATTCTGCCAGTTTATTTTGTCATTCTCTATGTGTACTACTACATTAGTAGGACACAATCCTCCTAATAAACTGTTAACTCTCCACATGCTTAATTGCATTGCATAAATAGTTGGTACATTAATTCACTGCTGTACTGCTTGTATTAGGAAATTAGCATGCAAATATGTTGAATGTTGAATACATGCCAGTTTATTTTTATTTTGTACTTACTTGACTCCAGCAGAGAAGCTGATGACAGGGAAGAAGAGGCCGTCCACATTAAAGTTTTCAAACATGCCCTGGACTGGGTGGCCGTTAATACGGAAAGAGATACTAGGCACACTCAGATCCAGACAGCAGCTGACAACGTCGTCTGCAGACAGGCTGTGTGCGCTGGGTGCAGCAACCTGGCGGGGGACGGTACCTAAACGGTACAGCGGAGAGCGAGGAAGTCATGTAACAAGACATACAGAATCATGGAAAATAGTTTAGTAAATAAGTTGAGGGAATTATCTTACCTGACCATAGATTCAGTCCATCGTAGCCATAGGAGTAGAGGTCATCGCCCACACCGTTGCCTCCCCAGCCTTCCCCTCCTCCAGGGTAGGGGCTGTATCCCTCGGTCATAGCCCAGCCAACACGCAGGTGGCTGGCCTGCCCCGTCACAAAGGGTTCCACATAGTCTACCATCATCTCAAAGTACCATTTCTTATACTGCGTGGACCCCTCACATGTACCCAGGAAGATGTTGGGTCTTACACTAAGCACACAAGAAGAAAACTATGAGTTAAAGAAACCTCTGACAAACAACAACCTGTAGCTTCAGTATTGTAGAACAACTTAACGGCTGTTCACGTACCTAGTGACATAGTTGACAATGTTGGTCTGCAGCAAGAGGTCACGACCTGGGAGCAGGTTTTCAGTGATGAGGTTCTGGTTGGACCTCACAGCTACACCATTACACACACAGAGAGAGCGCAAGACATCCAGGACCTAAAGGCAGGATGAGAAAGTCATTACTATAACCTCTACGTTTGAATGTGGCAGAGCAGAGGAGTCAATTCACACTGTCGTCCACTGGCTACAACTGCTATAGGAAATCTATAAGCAAGAAGTGTTTTTATGAGCCAAATATGCCCTCTAGACGCTATAACTTTCCAAATCACCACCTGCTAAGGTGTCTGGATCTGCAGCTGGAGCACATTAACTGCTGCCGGCTAATGTTGCTCTCCCACCCCGTTCCTGGCAGTGAGAAAAGACTAACCTTGTGGTTCCTTCCATGCTTGTCCAGAAGAGAGATGATGGATTTAATGTGGTTCTCCTGGATGATGTTCAGAACCTCAGGGCTTTCAATTAGCACACAGTACAGCACCTCAAGAATACCTAAACACATAGAGAGGAGAAATATGATTAAATCTAAACATTTTTGAACAGCAGTAACAGTTACTGCTTCAACAAGTTTTTAAAAATGGCTTAAAAATCAATTACATAAAACACTTCCTAAGTGCAAAAACGTTTGCCCATTATTTATTCAGTGGAGATTTCCATTCAAATCCTGTTTAGTCTTCAGCATAGACATTTGGTGACACAGATCTTACAGGCTCACAGCTGTTTAAAGGTTTAATTAGTTAATTCTAAAGGATCAACTCTAATTTGTGGGAGGTGGATAAGTGGGGTATATCCGTTACCTGAAGAGGCCTCCAGACGGTCCAACTTGCTAACCAGCCAGTCCAGGTTGTCACAGAACAACGCGCAATTAGAACGGTTTCCTCTAATTAGAGAAGCTGTTCAGTGGAGACACAGAGAGTGACATAATGTTACTTTATTTAATGCAGATGACATTCAATGTGTACTTTAAGTTTATGGCAATGTATTCACCCAGCAGCTCATAAAGAAGGTTGACAATCTCCTTCCAGGACTCTGCAGCTTCCTCCCCGGCAAATTCAGAAAAGTGTGCAGCAGTGTTGTACACATTCAGGCGGTCAATGCACTCCAGCACAATGGTGATCATTCCCTAAGACAAAAAAAAGACAAACACATGGGTGACAAAAAAGGTTATGCATACATCATTGTTATATGTTTTAAATGTATTTCATTGACAATCTTTTGGTGGCAGTATTGCGGCTTTGTTAGCATTAGGGTTAAGGTTAATTAAAAGATGGGGGGTTAGGCATGGCACTGTAATGGTTAAGGTTAGGGTTAAACGCTGCATTGTGTCAATTAGGGTCCTCACAATTATAGCCATACAGTATGTGTGCATTCATCTTCTGGGTACAAGAACGCAAGATTTTGTCAACGTTAAAGTTATAGGTTAATGTTTTGGTAAGGGTTGGATTTAGATATGAAGTTAGGGTAACTGTGGTGGAGGTTATGGTAAGCCTCTAGGGAATACATGCAAGTTATCACAATGTCCTCAAAAGTGATAAAAAAACAAGTATAAGTGCTTGTGATGATATAGTAAAAAAAATTCTTAACAAAACTGCATGAGAGCTTAAAAGTCCTCAATGGTGTCAAAAGTGCAAGTTCCCTTTGCATTGCAAATATATTTTAGTTATAGGACAAGACAGTAAAAATCAATAGTCTGAAGGTGTGTGAGACTTTGCAGGCAGCATGCAGATTACCTCCTCTTGGAAGAGGTTCTGTCGGTTGCGGAGGGAGCGAAGTTTGGTCTGCTTCTCTTCGTGCTCCAGTTCCTCCTCAGGAGGACGAAAGTAGAAGATGAGATCCTGAAGAGACAGGATGACTCCCTCCAGAGGAAGCGAGGCAGCCCCAGGTGACTTGTTCTTTGCATTCAGAGAGTCCAAACCCCTGGAAGAACACAAGTCAGCAACAAACGTAAGCCTTTTTTTTCAAACATATCCCTATTCAAAGTTTGCATATTTACGAGTAAGATATGGTTACATTACAAAGCTGTGAACACCATAAACAAATGAGAGCATATTGAAGATGTCAGGTGAGGTTTAGCTCATGCCAGTAAGAATGTTCTATGAAGATTACTGCTTCCTGTCCATAAAGAAGAATCTTCTACTTATCCCCCCCCCATTTTAAAATGTATATACTTACTTGTTGAACTGCCTGAAAAGGCCTATGGTGCTGAAAATCATTCGAGCAGCCTGAGATTCTTCAGTTTGGGAGCGGGACACAGTTAGGGCATCGTCCATGTGACCCTCCTGGTGCAGAATGACCTGGGGACATGGACAACATAAATTACAAATGGTAAGGCAAGGCAAGGCAGCTTTATTTGTATAGCCCATTTCAGCAACAGGGCAATTCAAAGTGCTTTACACAAAATCATTAAAACAGATAAAACACAAGTACAAACAGTTAAAAGTCATAAGCATTAAAAATCAATAAGACACATGAATAGACAGTTAAAAACAAAATAGAAACATTAGGACACATAAAACACAAGAATAAAAGTTACAGTGCAGCAAATGGTATCCCCCAGTTCTCTGTGTCCTTCTGCAGTGTGGCCTGCCTCAGGTGGCTGTGTCATTTAAAAGATATACATGTGTGTTTATATTGTCTTTAAGATACTGGGAGAGTTTAGGAGCTCTGTTTTATCTCATATATCCCATAGATGTAAACTGAACTATTACTTATCCCCCCTCAGTATTATACATGTTGTGTATCATTATGAATGACTTTCACAAATCATTAAACCTCACAGAGCTTCAGCTGAGCAACTTCAAAGACAAATAAATGCTCCATGAAAACACTTATGGCAACAAGGTGTTAGCAATGGTAGCAATATAATTATTTTTTTTTGTCCATCGGGATTAATTATTTGAATAGGAATTTGGACATGACCATTGCAACGATACCATTGCACAAGTAATCATTACTGACTCTGCTTTTTCTGCAATTGTAACAATTATTTTGTGGGCTTTTTTTGCCCTAAATTTGATAGGTTAGCTGAAGATTGGAAAGGGAGGGGGATGACATGCAGAAAAGTGCCGCGGGTCAGACTTGAACCCAGGGGTAAGTATATTGGGTCAGGTGCAATATGGGGCATCCCTTGGTACCATATTAGGACAGTTTCTATTTTATTTTGATACCAAGAGTAGATCCTAACCCTTCTCTTCATCATTCCCAAACGGGCAGCTTTGGCATCCAGGGCGGCATATGTGAGCCACAGGCCTGTGGACACATGCTGGACGAAGCACATGGACTCCCCATACTTTATCTCTGGAATGCCCATCCCCTCAACATCACGCTTTGGAGCCACCTCCACCTTATCCTGCTCAGGAGATCCAGGAGGAAAAGAGGGGTAGGAGGAAATAAAAGAGAGGTTGATGAGAGAAGAAATTATATCATGACAATAACCAATGGCCAGAGTCCAGAGAAACTAAAAGTATTCATTCTGACCTTTGAAGCACGGAAGCAGAAAGCAGAAAGTTTGGTGTTGGCCTTCTCTGGGTCGACCACCAACAGACCCTTCTCCTCATCCATACACAGGTACCTGCCTGTGGTGATGTGGCGAATACGGAAAGACTGCCCCCACTTCATGTGGCCACCACTCCAGCTGCCGGAAGAAAGAAAAAAAAAGTTCATCAAAAAGCCAAAATGAATGTCTTTCAATTACTGCTATGTTATTATCATGTTTGTTGTTAAAAACTTTGCCCTTGTGACCTGGAGGTTAACTAGTAACCAATACTTACAGTACATGTAATCACCGTTTGAATAACTATATGGGAGGGATACTCTTAGATTATTAACTCACAAAAAATTTCAAGCATATCTGGCACACAGTTTAATTTCTCCGTTAAATGCAATGAGGGGACTATTACCAGATTCTGAGGGGCTCCAACCTCCACAGGGATCGAGCCTGACTGCACACAGCACCGCCTTCATAGTGAGCCATCCTGTAGCAGAGTCAGGGCAGAGCCACATACAATCTTATGGTATCAGATCAACAGGATATTATGCTGCTCAGAATCACTCTGCATCCTCTTCCTTTCACCTGCGCTTTTCTTCTCCTTCCTCGGGTGTAGAGATGGCCAGACACTCGTCCATGTGGCCATGGAACAGCCTGAGAACGTGACCTCCTGTCAGAAACCCTGAGAGGAGGAATACACACCACAATGAGTGTGTAAGTGTCTCTTTATGTTATGTTAAATGTAAACTCACAGATAATATAACTATAAAAAACGTAGATCGTGGGGATGCACAGCACTGGTGGCAGTAGAGCAAAATGTTTAAGGCAGATTTGTACCCTCAGCTAGTTCGCATCCGGAACTAATTGGATTCATGTTCCACAGAGTCTGCATGAAGGATGCATCCACCATTAGGTCCCCACTGGCGTAGGACAGGTGCTGAGGACAGAGGACAAGACCGAGTTTAGCACACCTTATGCATGTCTAAATCTTCGACGGTGGACGGAGTATGAGGGGCCTTACCAGGTATCTCTCAGAGGACACACTGACAAGGATTAGGTCGTCACCCACCCTGACCTTTTCACCTTCTGACCTTTGCTTGGAGGCTGGATGGATGGTCCACCAACATGCCTCACCTGCAAGAAGAAGAGCAACCCAAGTTTCCCCAAAAAAGATTAAGACTTGACTGATATGTTCAACCCAAGTATATTTAAACAACACCATTACAATGTTTCTATTTTCCAGCCAAACTGCAAAGTGAAATGAAAGCACTACAATAGAAGATATGCACTGCTGACTCCATTAATACCAATTGTTCGAGATGGCCTACTTAACAAAATTCAAAAACCTTATTAGACTCTCAAATTAAACCACCACAATTTAAAAATACTACTTGAGGATAATGAGTTTCAGTAATCAGTGAGATACAGGCTTAGAAAAGAGCATTCAGTTGTGTCTTGAAAAATGATTTCCATGTTTTTTTCCATGGGTTTACCAGTGGAATCCTCTTGTAAGCCCACGTCAAAGGCCAGCTTGTCCGTGAGTGACCGAGATGTAGTCAAACAGCTCAGGTACTGGGGGAGAAAGTTTTTGTTCATTTATTATTTTATTCTGGACATGACCACAACTTTGCTTAAACGCAGATAGAAATTTGGCTGTAAACTTCAGTAAAGAGACTGGATTCAAAGCCATCCTTTCTTCAATTAGTTTATTGTTCAAAAATCTTTCATTATTTTCTTTAAAACAACTTTGGATGCAGTCTTACCATGCCTGAGTGGTAGTGTCTCAGAAGGATGGCATGACCGTACAGTAAGGTACGATGACCTCCACCTTGGGACGACTGGAGGGGAAGAAGATTGAGAGATATTTAAGAGACCAGCTTGTAACCAACTATACACTTCAACTATACCTTGATCAGACAGGGAAAAAAAATAATATATTTCAGAAGCTCCAGAGGTCATAGGAGCTTATTATTAAGAGTCCAAACTGTCAATAACTAATCACAACACATCATCAACTTACACAGACATTGTTTAACTGTATTTTATAATTCTATCTAGTATGTAGCACTGTATGTTGGATTTTACATTGCTGTATCTAAATATCACTGTTGCATATGATTAGTAAACATAGACTGTTGAGTCCAAGTATATCCTTTGGGGACAAATCAAACAATTCTACTTTTGTTTTTATTTTAGTACCTCTGTACAGGAAAGAACAGAATTGGATGGATGGCAAAGTGAATGTAAACAATTATGGCAAATAACAACTTTAGCATGTGTCGAAGGTTTATGATTGTATTCTTGAGCAACAAAAACTTCATGAAAAAACATTGTAGTGAGTCATTTGTAGGCTATAATAATTAACAGCTCTGCATCACAGAACAATGACTTTTTCCCAAAACAAATACTGTACAGAACATGTTGGGGTCCATTCTTATGCAAAAACAAGAAAGTAACAACAGAAACATCAATAACAAAGCAGTGTAGAGATATTGCTGAAACTATGCTATGCTATAAATCCTGATTCTCATAGAAGGTATCACAACAATGTGACCGACAAACCACAGATTATAATCTCACACAAAAGGCAAACATAACATTAATCCATCCTACCATACTGCAACATCCAGCAAGGATGCAACAAGAAAACACAATTACTGCAACGGTTATAGATAGACTAGCCAAGACAACCATTTAGTCCAATCAACAGGAACATGATGCTTGGCTTTTTTTGTAGGGTTAAGCACCCATGATCCAAAAGGATGAGTCAGGGGCATGTATGTATGTTAAGTGGTAGCACTATACCATAAGCCCTAGTCTGCATTAGCAATAGGCTTGGTTAGGACAGGTGGCGGTGTGCGATTTTGTGGTTGTGTGTGTATGTGTGAGATAGACCTGTCCAGAGCTCTGGGGGTGTCCGGTTTCCCCATCTACCCCTGACAGAGGTGGGTGGGACGAGACACCCCAGTGGGCTTAAGGGCCTTGCTATTCTTATCCCCCTGCTCACCATTAGAAAGGCGTGGCTCATCCACATCTGACCAAACTAGCCACAATAATGCAACAAATAAAATGCTGCAAAAAGAGAGCCTCTCTTGGGTGCTATCTTTCATCTATCTTTAAAAAAAGAAGATGTTGCATTGCATTGTGACAATTTTGACGTAGATTTACAGGACCTTCAGTTTAATGTTAAAATATTCATTATTTCATCTTGATTTTGTCAACAAGGTGCTTAAAGAGTATGGTCAAAAAGTACATTATAATGTTTTTCAAGCAATTAAAGAAATATTGGAAAATAGTTGAGAACTGAAAACCTAGATTACTAGGTTATATTAACTATGTTTTGGCTAGTTAGCTCAAATGGAAACGGAATGGAATGCACCGACAAGTTTCAGCCACACAACCAACAACTTTTTTTTATATTGCATGGATTTCCATTTACTTTTTTAAAGTAAGATAAGTTAGATGAGGCTTGTCTAATTAGAGTCATTGTTTTGCAGCAGTGTGAAAACATGTTCTGTATAAAAAGGGAACCAGATATTAGCTTGACATCATAAAAGACTAACAAAGACCAATGCCCTGAAACAAAAAGAACATCAAACAAGGTGAGGTAGCGTAATATGATATGGTAGTATGAGACAAGCATGAGGATTGATGTGCTGGTGGTATTTCTGCATGAAATGCAAATGCATTGTGACACCTTGCTGGATATGCTGCTATTGTAGGGTAGATAACTCATCCGTAACAGATCAGGTACAGGTGTACTTATGAAAAAAGTCCATCCATCTTTGTCCGCTTAACCAGGGGAACCCAAACTTCCCTTTCCCGAGCCACGTTAACCAGCTCCGACTGTTGGATCCAGAGGCGTTCCCAAGCCAGGTTGGAGATATAATCCCTCCACCTAGTACTGGGTCTT
>NC_045735.1:2493790-2493922 GCF_008692095.1 Etheostoma spectabile
TCCTCCCAGCTGGATGTGCCTGGAACACCTCCCTAGGGAGGTCCCCAGGAGGCATCCTTACCAGATGCCCAAACAACCTCAACTGGCTCTTTTTGACGCAAAGGAGCAGCGGCTCTACGCCGAGCTCCTCTC
>NC_045735.1:2493932-2494021 GCF_008692095.1 Etheostoma spectabile
GCTTCTCACCCTATCTCTAAGGGAGACGCCAGGCCTGAGGAAACCCATTTCGGTCGCTTGTACCTTGGATCTCGTTCTTTCGGTCATGA
>NC_045735.1:2494031-2494886 GCF_008692095.1 Etheostoma spectabile
TCATGACCATAGGTGAGTGTAGGAACAAAAACTGACTAGTAGATCGAGAGCTTTGCCTTCTGGCTAAGCTTTCTTTGTGTCGCAACGGTGCAATAAATTGAATGTAATACGCCACCCGCTGCGATGATTCTCCGACCAATCTCTCGCTCCATTTTCCCCTCACCCGCAAACAAGACCCCAAGGTATTTAAACTCATGGAAAAAGTACATAGAATAATGTTCACTACAGCCTTTACAATAGATTTTAATCTACAGATTCAGCCAATTTTAAATCAAATGTTTAGATAACGCTTTTTTTATTTTACCAGTTTTTTGAATTATCATAAAAGCTGCATTTAAAGACGATGGACTTGTTTACTTGGACCCCATCCGTTACTATAGCTAGAAATGAATGACAGGTGTACAGAGCGTTCATTACTTCAAAGGGGCTAAACAGATATGAATTGAGTTGTGTGAATGAAACAGCAGCACTATTTCATTCAATAGGACACCCAGTGGGCAACAAGACGGAAACGAGGACAGTTGCTAGGTTGGTTGGGACACACGTGACGGGAAAAAAAAGACATATTAACAGACATACCCATTTGTCCAAATCGACTGCCTGCTTGGCAGAGAGCAAGAAGGGAAGGGGGTGTCAGATTACAAGTAAAAAAAAAAGAATCAAAATAAAAGCAAAGAATAAGTCCATCTATGGTGTTCACACATAGATTTAAAGATCATGGGCTTCAGCTTGCTTTATGATGGACAAACAGGAGTTTTGCATTTGTGTTTAAAGGCCCAACCTGCGGAACCTGATATCAAACCTAAATCTTGGACTGACATGTTGGCGCTGTTACAGGTTTTAGCTAGGGCTGGG
>NC_045735.1:2494896-2495881 GCF_008692095.1 Etheostoma spectabile
AAATCAATACAAAAAAGTATCAAACATTTTTTTGTGGCAATACTGTATCGATATACAGATGCCAAGTATCGATCTATTATTATAGATTTTGTGGTCAGTTTGTCTGACTGACAATCCCATTATGCAGCAATAAAATTGAAGTGAGATGAAGAAACAGAGAAACGTATCTTTATAGATAAAACAGATGTTGACCAATTTTCCTTTTGGGGACATCATTTGAAAATTGGAAAAATTTTAAGTTGGAAAAAAAGTTTAGAAATTGCAATGTATCACAGAATATTGCAATATGTTCAAAATCGCAATAACATTGTATTGTGACATATGTATTGTGATGATATCCTATCATCAGACCTCTGGTGTTACCATAAGACTAGGGCTGCACGATATGAGGAAATTATCTAATTACAGATATTGGGATTGCGATATGATTCACGATATTGGAGGGGATTTTTATTGAAAAATATTAAAATCTAAAAAATTAAAATGATTTATGGTTTTATGCGAGTATCTGTACCAAACAAAGATCTTTTTCTGAAAACCAGTCAGTCAGTCTGACATTAAATTAATTTGTAAAGAAGTACATACCATGTATTTTCTAGATTTCTACTTTCGCTTTGTGAAATTGTTTTTTAGAAAAGAATTATAAAAAAGTTTTATTTTCCACCCCTACTGTATACGTATGTATACCTTTTATATACAATATATTATGATAATAGTGGAAGGAAAAATATGAGCTTTATAGCTGGGGTAAGCAGATTAAAAATGCTTAAAAATTGTCTATAGGAAATATGCTTGGTTGCCATCTTACCACGGTCACATGAGTGGTTCAATAACAAATTCATATATCTGAGTCCTTATTAGCCATTTATATTGATATGTTATATTTATATGTTGCCATTCAGGAACCGCTAACAAGGTAGCGATGGAGTTTTTCACACTATCGTCATGGCTGAGCAGGCAAAAAAGAAGCAGAAAGCTAGGAAAG
>NC_045735.1:2495891-2512437 GCF_008692095.1 Etheostoma spectabile
AGGAACAGAAAAAGAGGAAACGGCAGATTGACCGAGCGAGGAGTCAGACAGACGTAAACATCGCAGCTGCCAAATAACTATTCCAAAACTGTACGGGAGCTCTATAGAAAACCCTGCAAGGAAAAAGCGAAGAAAAAAAACAGCAAAGAAAGGGCCAAAACTGCATAGCGCCCTTTAAAAGTATTTAAGGTATCTATGAAGCAGCTTGTAGTCGTAGTTTTTCTTCCTCTGTAACTGAGTAAGACAGCAAACACACATATTTCCAAAGATGCTGTAGTGTTCCTCTCAGTAAAAAAGAATTAACCGAGGAATACTAAACAAAAGAAAAATTGTTATACATTATCTATCTGGAAACTACATCCCAATTGAAGAATTATGACCTGTAACAGACAGAGGGACAGGAGATAGTTGTAGTAGAATACATTGTCGACAGATACATTTTTATCAGTCAGAAATCTACTTTCTACCAAAGTATATTTCTCTATTTGTCAGTCATGAGCCAAATTTCTATAAAGCACCTACTCAATCTCTCACATCTCATCCCCTTTTCATATATTCCTCTTCCTAATATTCATTTCTTTATTCCTGTTTTTGAGTCCTACCTCGGTCATCTCCACCCTGTTGGCCAACATCTCCTGCAGAGCACGGACCGACAGGGACTGCTCCAGAATGAAGGCACTTATGGCCAGGTCCGGGGGCACATTCTGCACAGCATACAAACAGCACAGAGGACAAACAAAGTTGATAAAAAAAAAAAAAACAGGTGAAATATAGTACAGGACAAACAAAAAGGGAGGACGGGTATCGGCATCTTACCTGAGCATTGGATGTGGTTTCCAAGTAGCAGAGACGGTTCCCAAAGCCCTCGCAGCACAGACATAGCTTAATCTGCTGCTCCTTCAGGACGGAGGCAGTGCACTGCAGACAGACCTGGTCATCCTGCAGCCAGTACACAAACACACACTTTTATTCACTGGTCTTTCATTTTTAGGACACATTATGCTCAACTAAACACTTATTAGCCTTAGATCAGTAACACACCTGCTTTTTTATATTTAGTACATATTGTTTTGTGTTTTTATAGCACTTCTCAAATCTCATTTGATGCAAGCATTGTTGTGTACAATGCTGACTTGTATTGACTAGTGGCATGCCTCGTAAGGAGTGCAGAAGAGGAAAACTTGCCTACAGCACATAATAGAAAAAAATTTAGTAAAATATAAATAGGTTGTAGCTTTACCGTACACAATGACTAAAAATGTGCAACTCTAGGAGACATTTTCATATGTTGCTCTTTGTTTTCAAACGCATTTACTTTAACTAACAAACCTTTACAGTTAGAAAACTGCCTTTAGTTTCATTTAGATAAGGCATAAAATCCTTTTTTGTTTGGTTCTGGTTTCCGACCAACTTTGTCAATTTATGTGCGACCCAAGTTTATTTTATGAGCTTAGGAAAGAATTGATACATATTAAATAAATATGCAAATAAAAAGTTTGAACTATAATTACGTTTTTGTACATCACCATTTTTGTGAGCTACAGCTAGATGCTATAGATGCCATCACTCCTCAGTGAACTGCCCACGACATCATTTTCTAGTTAAATGTAAATGAAATGTATTTATATAGCTAATCTTAATGACTACTCAAAGCACATTTACATAGTACAGGAACCAATTACACACATACACTGGGGCCAAGTCTGCCGTACAAGGGGCCACCTGCTCATCAGATAAACATTTACACACATCTACAACTCGGGGTTCAGTGTCTTCCCTAAGGACACGACATGGGACTGCAGGGCCAGGGATCAAACCACCACGAAAACATCAAAACAAGAATATCTATTTTTTAATGTGTGTGTATATTTTATACTGTATATACACCTACATTTTATTTTCTTTATTTAAAAGTCTAGCCCCTTGAGTGTCTTCTTAAAAACAATCAGGCCCTTGGAAAAATGTAGGTGGGGGGGATGTGCTGTGTCATGGTTGGTATGTATATTTTTCCTGCTTTTTGCCCTTTGCCTATCACACCTATTGTCACTACCTGATGTGAGTCGAATGCAGATGTCGCGCTTGCTCCGATTTAAACGGGATATGCCATAACGCATCATAATGAAATTTCTGAAATCTATAGAATAATAAACTTTTCTCATTACTAACAATAACAGAAGATGGAAATCATTTCAAAATCGTTTTAGCTATCTACGATCATTTGATTGCTAACGTTAGCTCAAAACGCCATTCCACTGACAGCCTTTGTTGTGTTTGATACTAACTTAGCCAGCAGTGAACCAACTTCAGTAAGTAGGTCCAATTTTACTGTATTGACATTACAGAAGTCTCTCATTAGCATCTTGTAGGCTACTTGTCGCAAAGTGACACATGCGTGACTCACATCTTCACTCGACTCACATCGGGTAGTGACACCTATGATTGACACCCAGGCCCTGGAAATACCTCACCATGTTTTCAATTTACTAAGCAACAACGTTACATGTAGTACAAGTAGGCTATGTAATGAAAAAATAGAGTATCCATCGCTACTGTAAAGGGCAAAAAAATCCTACCTACCTAACCCTTGCTGCCACTGGGAAAAAAATGCAAATTAAAAATTAAATAAATTCACTATCAATTTCAACTGACAACCGACCTGAACCAAACAAAAACATTTTCATGCCTAATCATACTCACTTAGACACACTCAACATCTTTTTTTATTGTGCCTGTCATTTTCAAAGAAATTGGGAGACATGCTTTTAAATTTAATCAGCAATCTTACTTTGGTTGTTTATTTCTGTCAACCTTATGTCAAGAAAAAAGCTTAGTCATACAAGATGCTCACTGTGATGCATTACACAAATAAATCAAGTTTAAAGAGTTTGCTAATTGATGTTCATATAATACAGAATTGAATGGTTGCCTTTAAATGGCCAGTTGACAATACTACAAACAGCTCCTCTCAGTAAGGGCCTGAACAATACAGTAGATACAACTGGGTTTCACAAGTAGAATGCTAATAGACTGTAATTTGTTGCTCCTCGTCAAAGTTTGAACCCTGCAGAGACCGGTGTAAATACGGCGATAAACACCCCCTCCCCTCTGAAGCCCACACCTGACACTCAACATTCTCAGCTGTTTCTTCGACTCAGTTATCATGCAAGTGGATCTATCACTTAACCTGACTAATATTCCTCTCTGCGGTTCTTGACAGATAACTGACTTTTCTCTCCTTTCACCTAACAAATAATTAATCATTCCGTCCTCTCGTTCTTGACCTGTTTGCTGTCTTGCCCCGGTGATTAAGCACCACCAATGTGCCATGACGTATAGTGTGTAGGAGAATGGGAAGGCCCTTGAAAGCGAGGCCGAGGGCAGCACAGAAGTTTTCATGTCTATGGCACACAGCCAGAAAATGGAAAGTGATGCAGATCCGTGACCTCATAACATCTACTCCCCTCTCTTATACCCAGAGGCCTCTAGTGTTTCTTTTGGCTGAAGAGTGTCTACTCTTCCTTTTGGCTGGGCTATCATCTATCTCTCCTCAGCCTTGAAATGTCTCCTCTGTCCTGTCCTCATGTTCCCTGCTCTGCACTACGGAAAGTGGAGCAACATGGCCTCTCTCCTTCACTGCAAACATGAGCAACACCACGCAATATTCAACTCAAGTGTTGCTAAAACTGTACATGGACCATACAAACAGGACTTTTGAGCAAAACCTGGAAATCTCAGGAGGCACTGTGCAAAAGAGAGATCAAGTGATCAATCGTGTTAAAAAAAAGTGGAGAAAAATTACATTTTGCCCACCTCCCTCGTATGCCAACAATACCTACCACGCACACAACTTCACAGCTGAGTTTGAGAGCAGTAGCTATGTGCACCAAGACAACATGGACCTTTGTTTAGCAAGATTGAATATAAATCTATTGCCTGGTCTCAGAATATAACTATTCTGAGACCAGGCATCACTGCAGGGAAGGGAAGAAGAAGGGTAAAATGGGCTAAACGGGCCATGTTTTGAGGACAGTGCAAAGGGACTCAGACTGCAGTCCCCATTAAGGAGATAGGGCTGAGCTTGTGGGTGTCTAAAAGCAGACTGAAGTAACCAAGTGACTCATTGCTCTGAGACAAGATGTACGATCGGATGACAGCCATAGACAATCTATGCTCCAATGTTATACAGCAGTCCTACCCAGTGGCTTCCATCTATTTCTACAGCCACATGGCACATGGCAGATTTACTCTGCTTCAATCACTCTAGCGCTGTAGGCAAGATCAAAAAGGCAGAGGACTTGAACAAGGACTGTTAGAGATAGGGGGTCCAGGTGCTACACAGGCCCAGAGCCTTGCCCTCAAAGTTGCAGATAATAATTTATCTATTTTCTTCATCAATTTTTCATGCAAATTATTTTGTAAACATGTTCTTGAAAGTGCTATAAAATATAAGCTATTATTATTATGAAAAATATTTGATTTGATGAACTGCTTAAATCCTCCTGGTAAGTGACCATGGAGCATTTGTGGGAAGCAATTAATATAATAATAACACATTGTATGGATCTGTGATCATACAACAAAATAGTATCAAAGTAAAAAAAGGCAAAGACCCAACCTTTCATTCTTCAAATGAACAGAATTGATTCCAAAATTATAAACTTAACCAGTTAAGTATGATATTAAGCACAAGACTTAATATCTGGTTGCCTGCCAAACTGGCCGGTGGAGCAGATAAACACAAGCTTCAGCCAGTATTTGGTAGCACTTTGCTGGCAAAATACCACCCTGAACATAGGGCACTCAACTTATAATAGTACTCTGTCAAGTGCATCAGCCACTATAGAGCTGTATCATTCCTTCACACTGTGTGAATCACTTCCAATACATACACAATGTGAAAAGCTGACTTAGAGACAACACAATCCCCTGGGCTTAACTCAGCCTCATATTAATAGAGGCAGCTTTCAGGATCTGAAGGATGTGCACCTGACACTTTATTGTAAGCCAACCACAACTCCTGATTATTTATTAGTCTCATTAAATGACCACATCTGAGACAAGACAGGTACACAGCCACCTGATCTACTGATGATAAATCTGAACAGAGGGCAAAGACATGTACATGACACACATTTGATGCCCCATCAATATCGTGGGTCTAGGGTTGCAGCCTAACCATGTTTGGACTTGGCGGCTAAAGCATCCGGGCTATGTGGATGTTAGGGGTCAGAGGGAGCGGTAGAGACAATTGGATGTAAACTGACAGACAGTTAGACAAACAAACACAAAACACACTACTGTGCTCAAATAAGAGGTGTGTAATACAGCAGAGATTAACAGCCAGAGGCACAGATAGCGCCTGAAAGCAGACACCTTTGTGTATTCTCTAGGGTTGTCTGTTGGTGCACATGCAGACAGAGGGTAGCCTGGGTTCCCCAGACAAGCAGGCACGCTGCCCGTCCCACACAGGAAGAAAACAGATGCAAAATGGTGAGAGATATCCACTCCCTCCGATCCTCTCATGCTCTGCTAAACCAAGACAGGAGGGGCAACGAGGTGTAATTATACATCTTTTCATTGTTTATCATGGGAAGCACTTTGTGACTTTGTCTGTAAAAAGGTGCTGTATCAAATCGATGTATTATTAGTATTATTATCTGTAAACATAGCTGATACAGTTCTTGCTGGTTGGGTGGGTGGATAGTGTGTTAGATGATTTAGCTTAGTGTGCACGCAGGAGGATATCGTCAAATTCAGAGACACATGTTGGGCAACAGAGCCTTGGCCATATTCACGGAGTCAAAGTGAGAGAGATGAGTTTATCTGGTGACCTGTTGTGTGGGACACATCTATACCGTCTAGCTATGATGGGAAATAAACAAGCATCCACCAAGTCATCTCACTAGCAGGTAATCAGCCACTTCAGGAATTTCAGACTTTTCAAAAATAAATTATATAGATAGATAATAAATTTGACATGAAACTCTTTATTATCTACTATTGTTGCAGGGTCCAAAAAGTTCATTTCCTTGCTTGACTTTCAACTGGATGTTGGTACAATAAACATTTTTAGAATATATCAACAGTGTCAAGCCTTTATCTTTGTCACCATAAGAAAACAAAACAAAAAAGCTCTATATGACCGGTGACCAATTGACAAACTTAAAGTGCCAATATTATGAAAAGAAATCACTTTTTCTGGGATTTGAGGCGTTATTGTGTGTCTCTGGTGCTTCCACACACATAAAAACTTGAAGAAAAAAAGTCTCCGGGTGAGCTGTTCTCCACGGCTTTCTACGTCACTAGACGAAATGAGGTGGCTAACCGTAGCACATGCTCGCGCTAGCATGCTAGCTTGTTCTCAATGGCAAAACACTGCTACAACATAAACTAGTTCACCATAATCTACAAAACAACTACTTCTCTGTCCTCGTTCTGCAGGTATTCTACGCAAAGTTGGAAGTGCGCCCTCATTTAGAAGACGTCTGCCGGCTAATCCTGCCTTGTACTACTGAAGTCGTAGAAACAAACAGCTAGATAATGTGACCCTTACCTAGCAATGGCGCATGTGCGCCTCCTAACAAAGACAGTAAAGAAGTGAGATGTCTCACTCTGTTGCTAAACAGATACCTAAACACATAGAGGGAAAAGAGCATCCGCACCAATGTGCAGTACAACAAAAATGTGGTGATTTTTAACAATGAAACCATGAAAGCTATTCTGATATAACCTCAAAATACAATTATGAACCTAAAAATAAGCATAATATAGGCACTTTAAAACTTGTATGATGGCTATTCTTATTCTAGCCCATATTTTTCTGGTATATCTATACATTTTCTTATCTTTAATAAATGTTTGATATGGAACAAGTAGTATGTATTGAAAGTTCCCATGGTAAACATATCTATCTGAATGAGTCAAATGGGTTTTCACAGCAGAACATTTTATTTTGTTTGCAAGTTCACAAGTAGTTTAAACTGTTTGTTTAAATCTGTATTTCAGTTCATGACTGACTTTGGAATCTCGTAATCTCAATGTACAGTAAGTCTTTCATGACATACTCTCAATTTTAGAATTGACAAAGTGCCACATCCATGCCACTGAATCACCTAATCACTCTTTTCAAATGAATAACGATGAACAATAATATCCATTATTTCTTTACGGTTCAGATTTCTGCCCAATGCTCTGCTCAAAGTGTGCTGATATAGGCCACCTCAGGACATTGATTATACTTCCGCAGACCTAAAAAGAGTGAGGGACAGCACATTGCACAGTATGTGGGTGGAGAGAAACAGTTCAATAAAGCAGAGGGGAGAGTAGTGATGGGGTTTCCCTTTGAGAACTAGAAAAGACCATACAGGTGCACTGTCAGGATTCTCCATCACAGACTGCAGTCTGAAGGGCCGTCCCTCTTTAATCAGGCAGGCACGCTAATGTTTTCTTCTCTATTTCCTAAAATGTCTTTTATCCCTGACTCTTACTTTGTGTGTTTCTTCCAAAGACTTTTAAAGCATTACATTAGACTATTTTATGGTCCTGAAAAAACGGCCACCCCATCACTTGACACTGTAGATTGAGGATTACGGGTTTGTGCTGGCTGAGAAATATGGAAATAGACACCAAGTTTGAATATAAAGATCTGGCTGACAGTTTAGTTTACATACACTAAACACCATCTCATACATGTCAACTCTAAAATAGCAAACCTATCTCCTAATTCACTGCGGCGTCAACAGATACTGATTTGATGCTAGAGAAGTCACACTTTTTACTGCAGGTACCTGCTGCTGCCATTCCAGGAGACTGAGAAAACAGGTTTTACCGTCTTTCCAGGTATTAGAAGGTGACAAGAGAGACAACAGTTTTCTGTTGCGTTTAACATTCAACAATCTAGCAACAACAAAAACTGTTAGGTCCAACCTAAACCCAGAGTCTTGCCCAGCAATGAGTTTTATGAAGTGAATATATTTTTTGAAAAAGGTAACATCGTCTTGATTTGTAAACAACTCAATGACAGTCTAGCGGTATCTCTATTCTTTCCTTCTCTCTCTCTCATATATTTGAGGACATAGCCCGGATACTCCCCCATTCAGTGAGTCATATCATGGAGGTAGCATTCCCAATATGCCAAATATTGAATACTCACAAGCTTGTAAATTGTCTTTTTCTGGTCACTCTTTTCACATCCAGTAAAGCTCACAGGATCTCTGATGGACGGACATAGTGTGATGACCCTACAGTCCATTAAATCTACGCAAACCTTTATAATGGTGCATGAACAAATATAAAAAATAAAAAAGTTAACTATTAGACAGAGTGATACACACGTTTGAAACTGAACATGAGCAGCATGTTGAGTTTCAAAGGCTGCCTCTTTCTGCTTTGGCATCACAATAGAACAAGCTTAATTCATTACTACTCAAGTTCCAAGTTCCCATCTGACTGCTAAATGTCTTTATGAAGTGATCCTCCCCCCAGCTTCAGGCCGCTGATTGTTGTAGCGGCAACGTTTTAGAAAAATACCTTGCAAACTGGCTAACAGTGGGACACCAAACAACAAAACATTTATTGCATTTATAAATAAATAAATAAATAAATGATTAAACACATGGCGCTTGGGCTTGTGAAAAAACCTCATATACAAAATGAGAAAATGTTTCATTCTGCTGCATTAATGCAGAACCCATTACAGTCCTGTGAGTGTGTATGCACGTGTTTCCCTGCTCCGAGTTGTCTAATGTGGTTTGGATGACTGGGTTTTGGAGAGAAAGTACAAAAGTTATTGGTGGCACAAGACAGAAAAGCTATCATAATGTATTAAATCATTGCTGAAAAAAATCTTTCATCTGCACACTTTAGAGTGTCGAGAACATTTTGAGCTTTGTCTTTCACATTCTGCTTTGGCTGCTGTCCCTCTTTTTTATCATGCTCACTCCCATACCACACTACTTTGTTTGATGTACTCCATTTTCTCTCTGTACACGTGTTATTTCATTACATTCCCTTTTTTTCTCTCCCCTTTTCTATTACCTCAACCGCTCTGCTCTGGGCCTTCCCCTTCCACTCCTCTCCTATTTTAGGTGGCTGCACCTGTCACTATCACATTCCCTCCTTCTGCTGACCAGCAGATACTTCGAGGTCTCACTAAAAGATACTTAAGAGGTCTCACTTGGGGAAAGAGAAAGACTCTCTTGCTCACAGGGAAGGCACTGAGCACAGTTAAACAAGTTGATAACTTATGTAGGGCAAAGTAAAATTAACCAATCACCGCCCAAAAAAAGCAAATAACATTTGAGTTAGCAAAATGGTAAAGTCTCTTAAAGAAAAGTGGGTTATTCATTTCAGTAAAAATGTATAACTGACAACAGAATTAGGGTTAAAATCTCAAGAATGGCTTTAACGGCGAACAATCCATAAAACTCTTTTGATAAGGTTGCTAAGACAACCCTACAAAATAGCATGGATATGTTTTCATATTGTATGATTTTCACTTACAACTAAGCTACCGGGTACTCCAAGCTTAAACAGTGATAATTCACAAATCAGATTCTAAGAAACACTATAGTTGAATTTCACACACATTGTTTTGACAGCCCACACACACAGGCTTTATTCCCCTCAGGCTCCGAGTTAACTGCTACAAACTACCACACATCAAACATTGAACAGCCTCTGCCCTTTAATAGACGATAAGTCTGGCAGACAGCAGCACTTCAAAGAAAAACACAGCTATAAATAAATTATTTTAGCTGGCCTGCATCCAAAAATTGCTTCCTCTAAAAAAAAAAAACTAAAAAAAAAATATCAATTTGCCTTAAGAGTAAGCAAAGTACTTTCCTAAACAGATGGCCTGTTTAAAACAGTTTAATCCAAAAATTGAACATAGAGAGTTAAAAGGCAGATAGAGATTGATTGTGCAAGGCAAGCAACATACCTTAATCCAAATGAAAATACATCTTAATGGCCTGAGAAAGTGAAACTGAAATGTATACCAACCAATACATTACATTACAGATATCCTTGAACTTCCCTTGAAGTTCACAAAGCACACAAAGGTAGTCTTCATAGTTTCATCTCAGCCATCGCTCAAACTTATAAGACCATATTCTCTGATTTCTCCAGACAGCTACTGCAGGATGATTCAAGTGCCTCAAACCAAATGACTGCACCGTGCAAAACATCTTTTCTGGCAAAACTCTGTTTGCACACACATTCTGGAAGATCGTAATCATTGGGTGTCTGGACTTGTTTAGCTAAAGAACACTTAATGCTACACTAGCTTCCACAGTAAAAAGCTTTAAAAAAATAAAAACATTAAAAAAACATAGCAGTAGGTTTGCTCGTACTACAAATCACATTGACATCACGGCCATACTTTTTGATGGTACAGTGTTTCCTCTATGTCGTTTTGTAGTGGCGGTCCACCATGGCAAAATTTCTGTCGCCACGGTTTCAGAAATAGGGCAGACGCACAATGTAGTCGCGGTTACCTTTTAAATGATCCTGCCGACATAATGCACCCCCCCGTCGGCTGCCACTCACATTGCAATTTAACAAAAAGTAGAACTATTCAGAGGTTATTGGGCCCGCCCAGTTTAACTCCACATACTGTGGTGTTGATGTAGTTTATTGTCAAAACGTTCGACCATAGACTGTGTATTAATTTCAATCAATATTAACAGTCTATGGAGTCGACTCGTAAAAGAACAGCTCCACCAAAAACATTACCGTCGTGGGTCCGTTCTAATTGGACAACGTTCAACTTGTCAGTTCTGTCAGCTCATCGTCCTGATAGCAGACATCTGGAAACATTAAAACGGTAAGTGAGTCAGTGTAGTAATATATAAAGCCATACAGTTGTTGTTTGGACAGACCTGCCCCCCATTGCTAAAAGAAATCCTAAAGAATTTGTCAAAGTACCATTATAGTGAGAGTAAAGCAGTGCAGTACCAGCCAATGATAATCTGTGATTCAAAAATATGGATTTGATGTTCAGTGTGCATATGATCATTATATCCAAAAATCTAAAATTGTATTAAATGTATTCAAAAAATCAGCAGCAAAAATGTATTTATATATATATATATATATATATATATATATATATATAGTATGGTTTTATTTGTATTTGGTTAAATTATTAAACTACTATAAGGTGAACAGACAAGTTTAGCAACAAATGTAATAGTCACTGATTTTTTTATGTAAACTATTTAAAGACTACAACAATGGACGTCTTTGAACTGAGTGGCATGGACAGGAACACAGGACCCTTCACGCAGAAAAGATCCCTGGATCCTTCTAGTTGTAAGGTGACAGAGCTAATCATTGAGCATCTGCTGTGCACCAGTTTACATAATAGTTCTGTCACTTTGCTTCCCCCCCCATCTCTCTGTTTCTGTCCCCTGCCTGAGAGAACAGACCACCTGTTTATTGTGTAAACTGCTGTGACTAAAGCAAGCAGACTAACAGGTGCTCTGAGCGCGTGTGTGTGTGTGTGTGTGTGTGTGTGTGTGTGTGTGTGTGTGTGTGTGTGTGTGTGTGTGTGTGTGTGTGTGTGTGTGTGCGCGCGCACATGCATGCGTGCGTTCTTGCCCTGCTGTGGACGTGTTCATCTCCTGGGCTCAGCACTTCTAAAGCCTTGTTTCACTCGCACCCTCACCCACCCCCCTCAACCCCGTCCCTGCTATTGTAGCTTAGTGATGTACACGCTGTGTGTGTTTTGTAAAAGAGAGATAGGAGACCAAGACAGTTCGGATAAAAAATTGTGGAGAGTTTCAGTTTCCAAAATATGTATCATAGTTTTTGGTTTCCTCAGTCAAAGGGGTTAACCTTTTTGCATAATTTAATGAGGATACCCTAAGGGAGCAGTGCTGTAGAGGGCAGTGTTTGTACAACCTGCTTTTGGATTATGTTTTTATTTTGTTACCTTTGGGTGGTGTGAGGAAGGTAATTCTGAGGCTGCAGTAGAAGCACCCAAATGCAGACGGTTGAGGCAGATAAGGATAGTTCAATGATTTAATGGCCAGTTGAAGATGCAAATAAGCTTGCAGGGCGGTAGGCTGGCAAGCAGGCAGACAAGCAACAGGGCAACAAAGTGCAACTGTGGGGGGCAGCAGGTATTTGTGCATCAGGCTGATGAGGAAATGAGTTACAGGTGGGGAGATGTGTGGGGAAGCTCAGGTAAAGGGAATAAGTTGATTGGAGGACAGATGCGCGTGGCAGGATCTGGAATAATAGTAGCGTCTGAAGGCTTCTAGCGGACAGGTAAAATCCATCAAATATACTGAAAATAAAATACAAAAAATCAGTCACTGGCAGAATCAGCCTAAAAAACAGAAACAATGTAAAACCTCTAAAATCTTCAAATTGTACACAGTCCAACCAACAACTAGTATCCACCCAGTGAACGCCGAATTGTTCTTCTGCAGGTCAAAAAACATCTAGATCTCACCATTAAATCTGGGCTTAATTTTGTTAAAAGATTGAAAGATGTCTAGGTTGTTTGCACATTGGTTGTATTGGGTGACATAGACTTTCACATTTCAAAAAGTTCTAGCCAGGTTTTAATATCTGGATAATACCTTTTAATCTGCAAATCACCAAATCAGTGCTTCCTGTAGACATAATTGCCTGTACAGTTACGACAAACGTTACTATGGCATCTGCAGACCTGCATTTATCACAAATGACAGTCACAATAATGAACAAGATCTCTGTTCACTTGACACGCAGAGACACACACCCACATCTACACACACACACACACACACACACACACACACACACACACACACACACACACACACACACACACACACACACACACACACACACACACACACACACACACACACACACACACACACACACCACGTCTCCCAAAGGATGCTGGCAAGTAGGACACTGACTCCTCTGGTTTCTCCCTCCAGAGTGTGTGCACTTATAGCGGCACACTATAATAAGAAACTGCTGTTGCAGACTGGAACTGAATACCCGTTCAAACCATGGTTCAAACTCTATCGGCTGTGTGATTCACGCCACAAAACATGAAAGAGCAATGGCATCGAAACTGTGACACAGCTTTAACCTTTACCAGCAGAGAAGCTGCACCATTGTATAAACTCTGGGTTCCCTGATGTAGACTCTTATGTGTTTATAGCCCAGTGAGACATTTCGGCAGTCTGTGGCTGTTGTTACTGTATAGGCTTTTTCTCATAGAGAAAATGTGCTGGCTATTGCAAGCTAAGCAAATCTCTTGACAGCAAATGCGTGGGCTCAAGTGCACGCATGGAGTTTTTCTTTAGAGACAAGGTTGAATACCAGATACCCGTAGTTTAGTCTTGCATTGCCAGACCTTCCACCACAGCACTGCACAGGAGGGTCTGGCTAGTCCGTAACAGCATTCTGGGGTGCTGTGGTTTATTGGCATATTTTAAACCAATCACAATCGTCTGGGGTGGCGCTAAGCCCCGGACATAATGACGGTGCCTCTGCAAAATAGCCTCAGGAAGAAAATTGTTTTGGCGGAACATGTACATCCAAAAATGTTTATAGTCGTACAACAGAAAACTCAGACTGGACAGATAGTCTAGCTAGCTGTCTGGATTTACCCTGCAGAGATCTGAGGGGCAGTTAACCATAGTCCTCAGAAATGGACAGGAGTTTAGAATGCCAACACAAAGAAAGCGGAGGGTGTAGGACATGCGGCCTGAAAAAAGATTGACATCCGGCGAAATTTGCGGCAGCACCTCAGCAATCCTGGAAGTTAAATGGCGGCGATATAGACTACCCGTAGTTCAACATCTACTCAAAAAGAATTTTAGTAACCTGCTACTGTACAGCAGGTAGCACGGCTCAGCCCCACCAGCTAGTGTGTAGACTGTAAAACTATTCAAGCCACACTCAGAATTGTATGAGTCTCAGAAACCCCAGAATAGAATAGATCAGCACTGCTGAGTAATCTCAGTGTGGCCTTTTGTGGTGTGAAAATGATCACTAGAGATGTGCTGAAGTACATGTAAAACCTTTCTCCCAATATTTTACACTATACAGGATCTAGTCTCCTCTTCCGTTCTTCTCTTACCATTTAACAACAACAAAACACCGTGGAAAAAAAAAACAATGAATACAGTAAGACTACATTGCCTTACTCCCGAAAGCACACCCCAACAGCTTTTCATCTTATTCGGAGGATTCCCAGCAGTGATGAAAAACAAGTTGAGTTACAGAGAAAATGCTAAAAAATGAAGGCACTGACAGGATTACATTGCAATAGTTTTTTCAGCTTCTTCTTTAAATAGACAATATGTTTCTCAGACTGCAGGAACACCTACATGCTCACAATAACTATACATAATAATATAACGACAGGGGAGGAGGCAAGCCCAAATCACCTACTGAAGAGTTTGTGCGTTTGTTCTATCATTACACTCAAGAGCCGGGTGATGGACTGGAGGGATGTTTGAGGTTTAAAAACTGTGGGGAAATTTTTCTTTTTATTGATTGCGTAGCTCATAAGCATGGCAAGTTAAACCTTGTACATGCCAATTACTGTACAACAGAACAGCTTATAAAGAGCAGCTGGAAGTGAGGTAAACTAGAGTACATAACTACGAAATCATTGTGCTTCTTTACAACACCAATATATGTTAACCTAACCTCAAAATCACCCAAGATGGTGTTTCTGATTTGAAACCCCATGCTGAGTCTTGGCACACAGGCTGTGAACCGCCAAGGCAGTTTATGTACAGTAATTGTAAAATGATTATATCAGGTGAATATATGACTACAGTCAGCTGCCCCAGCCGGTCCAGGTGAGGTAAGAACTCCTCTCCCTCCCACTCCACTTTGATCCCACCTCCAGTATAACCGAGAGGGAAAACCCCAGCAGAGAGGAACAGCTGACTCACACAATGCCTCCTATCACTGGTCTCTAATTAAAAGACTGATAACGCAGACCATTAGATGGTCCTCTTTAATCCAAAGAGTCTCACAGCAACACAAGCACTTACATTTTTAGCCATGTTTCCCCGGTGGGGATTGAGTGTGACTGTCAAAGATAAACCCATTGAAGTACACATGACATCAATAATTCACAAAGAGCTGCATTGTTTTTCCTTTTGAAGTGTTGGTGTCGAATAGTTTCATCTTAACCGAGCCTCTTGAACCAAAGGACAAACCCACTAAAGGCACTCAAAGTGTCCAACCTCTATGTCTCACAATTCATTTCCCAGTTTCGGAAGAAGAAAAAAAATAAAAACACTGTTTATTGTTTAGTAACAGAAGCAAATATGGCTGGGCAACAAATCGATGTTATATCGATATTGCAATATGAGACTAGATAGCTTAGATTTTGGATATTGTTATATGGTAAGTGTTGTCTTGTCCTGTTCCAGCTGTTCTGTTATTTATTTTTACCCACTAAGTCATTAAATCATTTCTGGTGATTATTTTTCAAAAATCTCATTGTGTAAATAACATTTTGTTAAAGCATCAATAGTCAACCATACAATGTCGACATCAAGGTATTTGGTCAAGAATATTGTGAAATTTTTATTCTATTTATATTATTTTCTCTGTATCGCCCAGCCCTAGAAGCAACAGCTGTGTTGCTCTGGAATGTCGTCTTCTGAGCTCGACAGATATCCGCTCCATCGATACGATTCACTTGTGGTCTTTCTGCATGCCGCTGTCTGGGCTCTTTTGTACTTGAACTATTATTTCACAGCTAACTCGAGTCAAGTGGCAGCGAGGGGGACATCACAGAGCGGGTAGCGGTAAAGTGGAGCTCCACTTTGACAGAAATACATTTTACTGTGAGGGTTTTGTTGATGCTCAACTTCTCAAAGACAAACTAAGTGAGCTGAGATGAGTCTCACGTTTAAGAATGTTTCTTACATAATGCTTGATAGAAACAAAGCCTGGCAATTCATATTCTGTATTATTACTTATTGGCTTTCATTGTTTCATGTTATTGTTAAAAACATCAACAATATGTTTTGTCTAAATAAATGACCCCAAGCAAATTGTCATGAAAAAACAAACTGTTTTTGTTTTATATAGTCAAAGAGTTTTGTCTGATATCAAATTGTCGTTATTACAATACTTAATTAATATAGTGATATTTTCATAATATTGACTTCAAACATTTTCTTTGTGATCACATTTTTTTTTATAACATTAACAACACTGGGACATAGAAATATGCTCCGGGACAAAAAAAAAACACAGAGAGGAAAGATGGGGAGGAGGGAGACCCAGGTCACCGACAAGGACTTCAAACATGTTGTTAAATTCTAGATAATGCTCTTGCAGTAACCTAACCTGTGAACTTCCAGGGCCAGCTGACAGGGAGAATACCAAAGAGCCACCCACAGAGTGGGAGGGGTCATCACACAGGTGATTATTGGTGTCAATAATAACAGTGTTTGTTATAGTATAGGTTTGGGTGCACAGAAACAATCTTTCTGTCTCTAGCCTTGAAATCCCATTTCCCCATCTCAGCTGTTTCAGGTCATTTTTCAGGGTCCCCCCCCCC
>NC_045735.1:2512447-2524299 GCF_008692095.1 Etheostoma spectabile
CATTGAGTTTGACACTGTGAAGTGGATATCTCTACACTGTGTATGTTGGCATCTCCAAGGAAGACGTGCAGCCTTGGGCCAGCTGTCCCCTGCAGGCTGGGTAGCTTGTTGCTCTGCCTCTTCACCCCACACTGACAGGCTCTACTTTCCTCGGACAAAAATAGATAACGATGCTAACAGATGCACCAGCCCCTGTCTATCTGTCTTGGCTCACACACACCCATATGCACACATACACTGTTACCCACCTATTCTTAAGCCCAGAAAATTCTAGATGTAATAGAAAAGAGATTTGGTGAGACAATGAGCAGCGCATTCTGAAAAGATCAAAATATGATCACGTAATGTAGGTTAGATTTCTCACACGAGACTAAAGAAATCAATTACCAAGTTTAAAGAGAGCATCTAATAAGAGGGTCAAAGCACATTCAGGGCAATGCAAAAATAGTCAACTATATACAGAAGCGAGCCTTGGCTCTGAGAACTGCAACCACAGATTTGATTTAAAATACTCAATTGCCTGAACAGCAAAAGTGATACAAGGGAAAGGGAAGAAGGTGTGAAAGCAGAGGTCGTTGAAGGAGCAATGAAGTTGATACTGAAAGATTGTGAGTCTATTTTAGATCTAGATTTATTTTAGATCTAGATTTAGAAGAGGTGGATCTTGTAAAGTAGAGTTGCTTTTTCAGTAAAAAAAAAAAAAAAAAAAATCAAATTTCCTTCCTCACTGCTCTCATAACTCCTTATACCCTCCAACTCCTCTCCAGCAGCCAGTGCAGGTTTCCCAAAAAAGAAAGTAAGCAAGACTCACCGTTCGCAGGAACTGAATCTCCTCCTCTCCCTCTCCCCCTTCTGCCATCCTTTGCCGAGGGTTATTCGCAGCTCCTCGGGAGAAAACAGAAAATCCTTCTGTTCAGGAACTGGATTTTTTATCTCCTTTGCTTGTCCCACCCTCTCGCTCACCACGTTCCACCTCTCTCCTTCCTTTCTGGTTGCTGTACCCCTCTCTCTCTCTCTCTCTCTCTCTCACACACACACACACACACACACACACTCGGTGTATCTCGCTCTCAGTGCTACTGTGTGTGGGTGTGCTGAATTGACAGCATGAGCCCTGTGGCTCTCACAGTGTTGTGAGAGAGAGTGACGGGAGGCGAGGCTCTCCCTGACTCCTCTCTCCTCTCGCCTTGCATCCCCCAATAGCAGTTGGTGGGGGGGTCGGGGGGAGCAGGCACCTTGTTACACATTTACACGGCTCCCATCTCACTGTAGACGTGGGCCACTCCTTCACACAGGCTGACCCCTTCAAAACACACACTCACGCGCACACACACACACACACACACAACTCCTTCCACATTTCTGAGGCTATAAAAGGAAAGGGGGGCGAGGACTACTGTAGCTTTTGGGGAGTGTGCAGTAAGAACAGATGCATACACACACACACACACACACACACACACACACACACACACACACACAAATAGAAAAGTGTACACATTCCTGGAAACTTGGTTTGTGACATTATATACAACAAAGCTAAAGTTAGAGACAAAACTATCCTTATCCTTATTAAATCTGATAATCTGCTTGATCACCCTTTGGTGTGGTTACATCAGATTTGTGTTTGTGTATGTGACTCCATCCCTTTCCTATAATATGATACATGTCTAATATCTCCTGTTTAAAGAGCTCTGAGTTTATTCAGTCTTCAGCTTGTTTATGTTGTATGAACAGACGTTTTAAAAACCCAGAAAATCATTTAACAATGATATAATGCAGAGAAAAGCTGCCGAACTTTTGAAACAGGAACCAGTGAAAGTTTGCTTTGTAAATGTTTTGTAAATTTTAAAAAGTTAAAATTGCTGTCCATTAATTCCCCGTTGATCATAAGCAATTAAGTGAATAATAATGTCAGCTTAGTTTGCAGTTATCATTTGTTGTGTTTCCTCACCTACAGTTTGGCACATTCTGCGCAGTGGATACTACTGATGCTTTTTTTATACCATCCAATCGATAACAAGACGAGACGCTCTGACATTATAGCAGGCTATTAATTATCTCTGTGCTCTTTCACAGTTTTCCATAATATTTTAGATTTCTATCCTTCAGTGTTAAAGTAGCAAAGGTCTTACCTGCACTAAGAACACTAATAAACATTTTACTTTTTAAGACCGTGTTCTTACAGTAGCAATACGGCTGTCAACAGCCCCCAGACATTTCTGTGCTGTCTCTGTAGTCAGGCAAGAAAAATCTTTGCAGAAATGTAAAAAGGGATGAGCCTGTCCTGTGTCTTAATGACTGGGCGTGAGTCCAAAAAGGTCATTAAGTTGAGCCATTCCATGATAAGAAAATTGTGATGTAATAATGTCAGCTGTGCAGTTCTTCCTTCCTTTCTTTTTATGGAGGTAGCTGGGGACTATGAACAGTGATTAATCAGTAGAAAATTAAAATCAGATTAAATCATTTACTAAGCAAAAAAGCCACACAAAAAAAATTTGCTAGTAACAGATTTTCAAATGTAAGGATTTTTCTGCTCTTCGCTGTTATATATATATATCATTGTTTATTCAATATATTTGGGTATTGGACTGTTAACAAGCTATTTGATTAGTCACCCTGGGCATAGACAATTTTTGATGGCCATTTATCTTATGTTCTCTTATTTTAGAGTCCAAACATCCAATTTAGTTTACCTGAATATTAAAAGGTGTTCATCCAGCTTTTCTGTCAGTCTCCATACAGCATGAATAAAATCCCCGTAACCCTAAGTCTTATTTTATCAATGAAACAATTAATTGTAGGCCTACCTTTACATAACATTGTAAATATCATGATAAGACAATGTGGCAGAAATAATTAGTGCGGACTACAAATGTAAAGACAAATGCTATCTTCTCAGAATATCAACAGCTCTGTCTGGACAGCCTGCATCCCTGGAGGAAATAGTGGAGTGTCAGTAGCACACCCCTCATACCAGGCAGCAGGGATGCACCAGACAGAAAAACTGGAAGTCTGAGTGGGAAAAAAAAACGCATGACACAGAAACGGTGACCATCCTACAGTGTGCACATATACACACATCCTTACCTCCTCAGTCTCCATCTGGCAGCCTTCAGCATGCTTTCATTCTCGCCCATCTCCCGCTGCAACAGCAGCTGGAAGCGGATAAAGATGTTCTGGGACGCTGCTCGCCGGGATACAACTCCGTCCAGCGGGTAAAACGGCCAGGAGAGGAGGCGGAGGAGGTGGTACGCCACTGAAGCAGAACTAACTAACATGAATTCTGGGAGTAATTCAGAGGGAACCTGCTCCTGCCCGTTTTTTTTTTGCCAACTCACGAATCCGTTTACGTGCAGTATAGGCGCCGCGCCTGAGGGTGGCGACATTGTACTGAGAATTGAACTCAAAGCTCTGCACAATGATCTCCAATTCTGACTTCAAAATTATCAATAACTAGCAATAACTTTAAAAACAGTGCACGGTAGCATCCCCAGCAAGCAAATGTAGCTAATGCTTGGCTGATGGTCTTAGCAGCTTATAGTGCTGCTGCCTTTAAATGCAATAAAAACAAACAAAAGCATTCTCCATCTGGCAGCCGTAACGTAACGCTAGCTAACTGTTAGCTAGGTAGTTAAGCTACATTACTTTGCTAACAATAGACTTATTTTTTTTTACAGTGGCCTATGCTGACAACAAGGCAACGTCAAAGAACCTCAAGAACTTTTCACATGACAAAATAAGTGACATTCTTAAAAAATGTACAAAGTAGGCTTATTAAACTGACAACTTTACAGTGCTGTCTTACATGTAATTTAACAGCCAACCGCATGAGTTACCGTTTCTTTTACTTTTCGTTGCAGTCAGCTAAGCTTACGCCAATACAAGTTAAGACTTCCGTTTTTACCAGAAATAGCAAAATAAAAGCCTCAAAACAAAATGCAGTTAATTCACAAACTATCATGACACTAATTGCATATGGGCCGTCTGAAAGACTCACAGTGGAAATGCAACAGCTAAACTGTCATTATGATGTTGAATTGTAATAAAGCTATTTTTTTTCAGCATTTGTCAAATTTCTTACTATTTACCAGCTGAGTTGATTGCAACTCTTCCTGTTTTACATAACTATTACCCAAGATTACAGTAAGATTGCCACATTGCCAGGAAATAGCATTGAATACTTTTTTTCTCTTCTGTGACAGTTCTATGTTCCCCCTTCAAGCCCTTCAATTATCTCATTTGTAATGCAAATCCAAATGCATTGTTAGGTGTTTTGGACTTGGCGTGCATGGACTGCAGGATTCCTTCTCGTGCATCTTTCCCTGCTTTTGAATGCCATATCGCCCACTCTCTCTGCCAGCCAGTCAGCTTCCTGCAGCTAAGAAGGCACCTCTGCCGACTCGAGGACATTAATGTCCCCTGTTTGGTCTCCCCTTCCTCTTGGTGTGTCAAAACAAGGATGCCTTTGAGTCTCCCTGTCCAGCTGCACAGCCACATTCACAAGCACAAACACTACCTCCCTGTGTAATCACTTGCTGCCCTGAGAAATGACAGAAGGAGTTAAAAAAAAAAAAGAAGAAAGGGAAAAAATCTGGGTGATAGATGTGATTTGGGGGACACTAGAGACCCCGGGCGAGCAAATCTAAGAGGGAGATGCTTGTCAGGATTCAACAATGTTATTAGACATCTAATGATTTCTTTTCAGGAACTGATTCTTTTGCCAAATTCTGGCGATGCCCCAGAAAACTGCATCAAAAAGTGACATGAAGGTGTGGCCTATTTTGTCTGTGTTGTTGAAGCCTGAAAAAAAAAAGAACCACAGATGTCGCTTCCTGGAGTACACTGATGGTGCTCAGATGATTGCTCATCACTATCTCTCTCTTACTCTCCTCCTCCTTCCTCTATGGGTACAGCATTTGTGCTCACTATTTTCTCTCTCTCTTTTCTCTCTTTCTCTCTCTCTCTCTCTCTCTCTCTGTCCTCTCCCCTCCCCCTTGGACACACACATACACACACAAACACACACACTGATGCGAGTTCCCCTATCTGTCAGAGCCAGTTCCTCCATTTAAGATGCTGACTTGTTTATGTTGAAGGGACAAGTTAATGACTCGTGCTGGCTCTTGCACCCTATTTTGTAGCTTGTTTGAGGCTTTTTCTCTTAGCATGTCTGCTTTGTTGCAGCTTAAGAGAGCACAAACTTTGTTTTGTCGCTGATTTGTGGTTAATCGATATCTTCAGATAGAAGAGAGAGAGAGAGGAAGGTTGACTGACACAAAGAGTGGTTTGATAAGCAGGGTTTAGGTGTGGAGTTTAGTCGATGACTGGTAGGTGAGCAGCCCTCAGCCCCAGCAGCTCTTCGACCTGCGCCTGCTCTTGCTGTCCTGGGCACATAAACACACAGAGGACACAGAGGAGAAGGAGGAGGAGGAGGAGCAGGGTCAACCATGGAGCTGTAGGGACACGCTCAGATGCCTGTGCGGATCACCAGTGGAGGAGGAGTGCCGCTGAGGAGAAGAGCTCTGCAATGAACAAGACCAAGAGGTAATTAAAAAGAAAAGAAGAGAGTGAGCCAAGTGTGAGAGTCTGGTGCACTCAGACCCACTTTCAACTCTGTTTCTTAGTGGTTTGAGTATGTGTCAGCGACAAGTGTTTTGTGTGCAGAAGAGATGTGTGAACTTTGAGGTTATGAGACGCAGTGTGGTTTATGCAAAGGCTCTTGATAATTCAAAAAGACAAGAGGGCACATAGTTTTAATTTTTGCTAGGTGTGTGTGTGTCTGTTCGAGTGTGTGTTTTCGGTCACTTATTTGAAACTAGACTGTGCAGTGGAGAAAGAGAAGCTTTGTGTTGAAAGAAAGCTCGCAGACACACATATCACACATACACTCTTAGACACAGTGACAGCTAATGTGTTTGACCTGCATATCAGAGAAAAATTTCAACATCTCAAATGATTTGTGTATACTGCACACAAGCAAGCTCTGACATTCAACAGTTGCGCGTGCCTGTTAGGTGCTGCCTGCTTACCTTTCCATGGAAATGTGTTCTGCTTTTTTTTCGGTTCAGTTAGTGATGTTTTTTTTGTCTTAGATCTTAGATACTGATACGAAACTACACATTTAGTAACCTGTGTTTTCAGTGGTACTTTTTCTACTGTCGGGGTTGTGACCACAGCTCTAATCAGATTGCCTGGAATGAAAGGGTTGGGTATCGAATGTTAAGGTAGTCAGATGTGTGTTATGTGTGATTTAGCTACCTGAGTTTAAGGTGGACTGATAGAGTGGCCACATTGTTGTGCTTCCCCTTCAGTGGGGAGGTTATATTAAAGTTTTTTACAACTGGTGACACGTATTTCTCAATACAGTGTTCACTTTTTTCAAAACTCTTCACACAGTCGGCACAACAGACGTCAATGTGGACCAAACTGTGGATCACAAAATGCGTTCAATGATCGCATCTTTCAAAATCCATTAACTGTTTTTTTACTCAAACTCAATCAAAACTATGTGTATTAATACTCCATTTTGAACATTTTTACATACTATTATAAAAACAGTTACATTTACATTCAAAACCAAAAAAAGGACAGTATGCTACATTCTGCTACATCTATACGTCAAAAGAAATAAAAAATGGAAACTAATGGAAACAACTAATTGGGACATACAACACTGAGCCCTTTTTTTCATTTCTTGATGAACTCTTAAGACTTGAGTTAAGGAAAGGCAGCAAGTGGGATAGAATCTAGAATATTTTGTTATATTTTGCGGACTATGTGGCGTTTCACCATTCTCTCCCCGGCACGGAGTAGCTCACAGCTCATCATCCTTCCGTCTTACTCTCCATTCCTCAACCCCATAGAGGAATTATTTTCCTCATGTTGGTGGAAGGTTTATGAACACCTGCCACATAATCAGATGTCCCCCTTGGAAGCAAGAATGCTGGATGTCTGGACACATGGCTGCAGAAGATTGCCAGGGATGGATCAGACATGCAAAAAAGTGTCTTGCAAGAGAGGACATAAATGTGATGTGGATGAGAATGTGCGGTCATATGCAAATAGACAAGGATTTAAAGCTCTGTAGCTGTCATATAGTTTTGTATTGCTTTGCCGGAATTACTTTTTTTTTGTTTCATTTTTGTGCACATGCAAAAATGGCATGGAACGTCGCAGTATTTGTGATTCTTTCTGACACGTGAGGTCATTTTAACATTCAGTCTTCCTTGTATGTTGTAATGGAATCTTATTTTATGCTATACAAATAATAAAAGTTAATTCAAAGACAATAGTGATACATGTTGTATTGCCACCTGTTTGTTCAGGTCATGGTGTGATGAGTGACAAGTGTTTTGGTTGCATCAGTTCATTTTGGATGTTAGAGGGACTGGTGTGCTGCATGTCGGTAAGGAGACCTGTCTGAACAGTTTTGAAAAAGTAAACTCAATAAAGAGAAATGTGTTAGATTGGGGTTAGAATTACTGTACACACAAGGCCAAGAGATTACAATTTTTGTAATTAAAAATGAAAAAAAAGAGACTACAAGAAAATAAAAAGCACATTTTGAATAAATGAGACTTAAAAAATTAAATATTTATGAAGCTGAAGGTGGCAAGCTCACTCAATACTATGATTAGAATCAAATGGAAATAAAAAGATGTAGATCATGTATAAGTTGTGTGTGTGTGTGTGTGTGTGTGTGTGTGTGTGTGTGTGTGTGTGTGTGTGTGTGTGTGTGTGTGTGTGTGTGTGTGTGTGTGTGTGTGTGTGCGTGTGCGTGTGTGTGAGAGAGAGAGAGAGATAGAGAGAGAGAGAGAAAGAGAAAGAGAGAGAGAGAGTTTTTTAAAGAACAAAAGTAGGTGAGAAAGTAAGAATTGGTCCTGAAGGTGTGTAGTTGCACACGTATGATTTCATTGGCTAAGAAATTCACTGCTGCAGTACATACTGCACACAGTATATACTTTATGAATATGAACTACAATTTTTGTGATGCTTACTACAATAGTTGGTACAGTGGCCTTATTGTTACGTCAAATGGATGAACGGCTCTGTGCAGTAGATGCACAGGGAACAAGAACACAGATTGTAAGAAGGGAAGGAGAGAGAGAAATAGAGAGAGAGAGAGAGAGAGAGAGAGAGAGAGAGAGAGAGAGAGAGAGAGCAGCTCACAAACAAGGCCTTCAAAGGCCCTGGCTTCAATTAATCAATTAAGGAAAGAAAGAGAGGAATTTGCATATCCCCCTGCCAGTGTGAGAGCCAGAGAGGGAGAAAGGGGGGGGGGTACGTGTCTGTAGCCAGGAGTCTTGACACGGATGGGAAGGGAAGGGAGTAAGGGAGCGATTTCCAAAGAAAAAAAGGAGAAACTGTTTCCTGAAAGGGTTGAATAGAGCAAGGATGAAGGAAGAGGAAAGAGTGTGCAAAGGAGTCGTCAGCGAGGAAAATGAGGCGGAAGGTCTTCCTAAAAACCACATCAGTGATATGATGGACTCAGACCGCTGAGACTATTTAGGGGTTTTTCATCATTGTCACTCATACAAGGATTTTCTTTTTCACCATAAAGCAGTCATGAGTTTCAATGGAGGCACTGTTAAATAGAGAGGGGCAATTATTATGTCTCTTTGGAAAAGGTGAATGCAAATACCTAAACAATAACTCCAACTGTTATGAGATTTGCATTGGAGTCCACCACACGCTGACTCTATTTCCTAACAGCTTTCTGTCTCTTCAGCTGGCCAGGCTCATTACACAGAAAAGATACCACTGATTGCTGTGCTGTGCATTACCTGCTCAGCACTCTGGGGGAAAATCCCTGACAGATGTCATGACATCAATAACATTTCCCCATCGGCACTTGTCTTTGTGGTTGCGAGCGTGCCTCCTCAGTCTGCTTTGACAGAACTGGATTCACTCTGAGTCATAGAGAGAGATGACAAGTTGTAAAGGGCACTGAGATAAGACAGCCATCAATTAGAAGTCAACTGTATATGATAATGAATGAGCCATTTAAGTTGTTTATTTAATATATTTGCTTAAGTAGCTTTGGCTTAATTTGGCTTAATGTATAAGGCATTGGCTTTTGGAGCTGGATTGAGTATGTTGAATGATTGGAAGTTTATACCTGATCAAAATTAGAAATCTCCAAGAATCGGCTAAATGGTGTGGCACTTTTGTCAGATGAAAACCTCTTTAGGGAGCTTAGGAAAACAAGCTTTACTGTAAGCATATTAAGCCTTTTTCACATTGTTTACTTGGCTAATTCTCTAAACAAACAGAGGAGTCAAGTGAAGTTGGTAACACTTTGTTATAACTACACACTACGAAGCATTAGTTAAGTGTCAGTTAATACTTAATTCCTCATTTATAATGCTTTGTTCTTACATTACCACACATTAGTATGTACTTCATGGACACAGTTGTACATGTTTTATTGTTGATTAATAACCTCTTCTGTAATGTGCATTAATTAATGTACTATATACTTACACAAATAATATAATATAAATGAGTTATTTATGAGTTGTTAAAAGTTCACAAGATCATTTGTAAAGTACCTTTCAATCTCATTTCTAAATGCTTTGTGAGTCAGAGAAAGACCTCATTTTACATGAGTTCACGCAAATTACTTAATTAATAACTAGTAAATGCTTTCCAACTACCTAAAGTAAGCATGAACAACAGTATTAATGTATTTATACAACAAATGTCAACACACTTACTGATCATTGGTGCATGTCTAAATAATTATTTATTTATTTTTTTAAGGAGCTTGTAAACCAGTGACAACTCCTGAATAACTGGGTTGTAATTTATGTTGAACCTTATTTAGAAATGATAAATCCATCATTTATAAAGTATGACAATACAATCACATTCAAGATGAGCCATTTAATCAAGAATAAGATATTTATAACTGTGTTTATGAATACCACACTAATGTGTAACAATGTAGAAACAATGCTGCATAAATTATGAATTACATATTTACTGTTACCTCACTAATACTTCATAGTGTGTAGTTATTATTAAATGTTATTGTGAAGTTAATATTATTTGTATAGCCCCAAAAGCACAAATTACACATTCCCCATAGAGGGCATTATAATCGGGGCAGAAAATGACAAACCAAGGGTCCAAAGATAGAGAGAGGCTTTTAATCTTCCAAAGCAAGGACATCACAAAACATGTACGATGTTGTAGAAGTATACAACAGGTGGTTGAGGTATAGATCACATGAACCCAGGCTCCTCCATTTGTTGTCAGGCTTACCTATCCGTAAAATAGCTCACAGTGGTACGTGCGGTGCTGTTTGTTGTTGTTTTGAATAGCCAGCAGGTGTAATGAGGCGAAGAAGCGGAAGAGGAAAGAGGAGGAGAGGTGGGGTTTTGTTGCCCAAACCGGCCGCCTGTAGCTGGACCAGCAGGATTCAGAGAGGTGGCAGTGACAGCACCCCCCTCCCACCACCACCCCACCATCAGGGTTTCTGAATCCAGGCATGGCTAAGGGGGGGGGAGTGATAACTGTCACATACTGAATGAAAACAGCACGTCCAGGCAGGAGAGCAGCTTGTGGTATAAATAGATCGGTCAATGTCAACCCGTACGCCAGCATGAGATTTTGCAACCATGAGTGTCCATACATGTATTGTACATAAAGCAAACAATTAAATGTGCCTAAGGTGAGTGTGGATGCATGTGTTAGTTATGTATTACATGTGTGTGATTTGGCTGGGGAAATGAGCCAAACACAAACACAGGTTAAGGGAAGGGGATGCAGGTCTGGTCATTCAGGGAACTTGTCAGCAGTTCTCTGAACTTGGAGTGTTTCCTGGTAATGTCATGACATTAGCTGCAGCATAGAGACCAACAGTTTCACTGAGTTACACGATACGCACTGTTTCTTCAAATACATGAGGGCAAAAGAAAAAACGTCTCATGCACAACATTGAATATATTACCACTGTTTTCAAATGAGGGACACACAAAGACCAGGTTTTATTTAATCGTTGGTTTTATTTCAAATGTGCAGAAGGGTCGTGGAACAAACGTTTTCGCTCAAACCTCAAACCTCAAAACTCAAACAAAGGTACCAGTTTGAACGTGAAAAATATGAAGCGGGTCAGTTACTGATTGTTGTGAAACACAGTCACACATTGCTAAACCGAGCCCCTGATCTGAAGAGGAAGCATTAATCGCATCATGAAACAAACAAGTCTCATTTTTAAGGGCAATTGAAAAGCCATCCAACAGTAACTCCATGTTAACACTCCAGAAACTTAACTGCTCCCTGATCGTCATTGGTGGAAAAATCTTTCAATCCAGTGTGATACAGCCAAAGGTGTGGCAACAATGTCCTGCATATCAGTGGATCCCATTGTTTGGACATAATGGTGAAAGATGTCCGCTTACAACCCCTTCTCCCAGGTTGCATACCGTGTGTCATGAGCTGGGGAGGAGCCATCTTTCCTTCTTTCTCAGATAGGTGGTTTTATAAACCTGAGGAGGCCAAACTATTCTGTATTTCACAAGAAGAAAAGCAAGGAAAATAGTTTGGTGAGGCAGAATTGTTTCTCAGTTACACAGGGTGACAATGACAACACTGAATGTATACAGCATTCATATATTTGCAGATAGATAGATAGATAGATAGATAGATAGATTGATTGATTGATTGATTGATTGATTGATTGATTGATTGATAATTGATTGATTGATAGATGGGTAAATAAATAGTAGATAGATAGATAGATAGATAGATAGATAGATAGATAGATTGATTGATTGATAATTGATTGATTGATAGATGGGTATATAGATAGATAGATAGATTGATTGATGTATAGATAGATAGAT
>NC_045735.1:2524309-2553107 GCF_008692095.1 Etheostoma spectabile
ATAGATAGATAGATGTGGGCTTTATGCTCCAAAGAGGACAGGTGTTAGCATTTGTAACCAAACAAATGAACATCAAAACTCTAAACAACAGTCCACCTGTCTGTAGCAGGACCAATTCTACCTTCTCCTGAAGCATGTGACACTCACATCTGGATGAAAAATGTCAGTATAAGTCTGTGAGCTATTTGACAAATAAGAAACGTTTACCAGAAACAGAACGCCATGCAGTTGTTTGCAGTTGTTCTGCCAGTGCGTGAGGGCTCCGGCAGCTGCAGCGCTGCAGAACAGCTTATCAGATGTAGGGAGATGCATTTCCTCAGATGCTGACCTGCACTGCCTCACCACACTCTGCTCTACTTCTTTCTAGGCTACTGTTACCTCCTGTTTGTGTCTGATGCTCTCTCTCTCTCTCTCTCTCTCTCTCTCTCTCTCTCTCTCAGAAAG
Source organism: Etheostoma spectabile (assembly GCF_008692095.1). Lineage (NCBI taxonomy): Eukaryota > Metazoa > Chordata > Actinopteri > Perciformes > Percidae > Etheostoma > Etheostoma spectabile. The sequence goes on from NC_045735.1 coordinate 2,524,754, forward strand.
CCCAATGGAGAGAGCAGGAAGCTGGTCCAGCGCAGAAGGAATACATGTCCCAGTCCTCAGGACATTGCCCGGGCACTGCAGAGCCCCAGCTCTGCTCCCAGCGCCAGTGCTGCCAGCCTGGATGAGCTCATACAGAGATGCCTAAACAGCTTCGGTCAGTCTCTGTCCCCACGTGTTTGCATGTGTTCCCAAAGTTTGCCATGTGTCCTTACTCTTTATCACAACCAGGTTATATAAATGCGGGATGAGGGAGAGTGAGGGGGGGAATCCAGGGTGAGAGAGACTGACAGGGAGGGAGGGAGGGAGGGAGGGAGACAAAGGGCAGTCTCATACAATCAAGCTTTGTTCTGTTGGGCTGCAGAGGCCAACTAGCTATTCCCATGCAATGTTAAACTATACAAATCTCTCTCCCTTCTGCCTCTCTTTTACTGATCTCACTCTCATCATTGGTTGGTTCATTGACATCACACAACAACAGCAAAATGTCTGGATACCCCTTGTGGTAATTAGCACACTAGCAAACAGAACAGTTTATGTGACTGGAACATGTCCAAAAATAATGTCCTGGTTAATCTGGACAATCTATGGAACATTTTTAATCAAAGGTAAAACAAACTAATAATAATAAAAACTGTCAACAAGTAGTGACACCCACACCCACATGCCAGTCCATCCCCTTTTACCAACAACCTTAAACGACCCAGTGAGAGACATTATTTACCCCTTGATTGCACTCTTTATGTCCCCTTATGATAGAATGTATGATGAAAAGGTACAGTGTATATCAAGTAAATTAGACACATTTGTCTAGACCTTTTTTCTTTATTTGCTTATTTCTACTTTAGGTCACAGTTGGATGTATCTCATACAGTAGGCGAAAGGCAGGAAAACACCCGGGGCAGGTTGTCATTTCATCGCAAGGTTAACACAGACAGACACTCACACCTACAGGAAATTCTAAAAAATCTCCAATCCACTTGAGCTGCACGTCTCCGGGGTGTGACTGAAAAAAACAAAGCACCTGGAAAAAAACAAAACAATATGAAAATCTAAAACCCACTCAAATAGAACTAACTAACTGACTGACTGACTGACTGACTGAAATGAACTGAAATGAACTGGACTGAGCTGCTTGACCACTGAGCCACCGTGCAGCCCCACAGTTTTAGCTGTTGTTTGTTTGTAACCACATTAATCCTGTGCCGCTGTGTTTTTGGTTGCAGATACAGAGGGGAAGCTTTCCAGCCCTAGAGGGTCCCAGCTGGTCCACATGACCCTGATGATGCACAGTTGGGTTGTGCCATCTCAGACGTTCGCCCAGAAACTTCTCACCCTATATCCTCCACTGTCACTCAGTGCAGTTCTCCGGTCCCACCGGTGCACTGCTCCCAATCACATGTGCACGTTCATTAATCAGATCAGGAAACAGGCATAGCTTTGTTTTGCGCTCCTTGTCTGCAAAGCAGATTTAAATTATCTATATCCCTGCTGGTGTTTGGTGTAATGTTGTTCCCTATCTGATACAGTGAGTTCCTTGACTCTTTCTCTCACTTATAAGGATTGCCCCTTGGACAAGAGAGGACTGAGGCGGACGCAGATCTGCCACCTTATCAGGTGAGTGAGTGAGTGTGTTGTATGATAGACTGTGACAGAACTGGTTTTCCTGCTCTATTTGCGGGATGTAAGCATATTTTCTGTCCTGCTTCGTGGAAAGGCAGTGGATCAGCCAGTTCCCGGCGGTGTTCGAGGCAGACCCCCTTCTTGAGCAGACCATGGGGGACCTGTGGGCACTGGTGCGGTCAGGCGGACAGAAGACGCACTCGCAGCTCCTTGACACCTCCTGCTTGTGAGCCATGTTTTGAGTTGATTCAATGCCCTGGGGGGAATTGGGGTTTGCGTATTTGGCCACAACTCGAGCAAGTTTTTTATATAAATAGAAAATAGGGGTTTTTCTTTAAAAATAGAAGAGAAAAAAAAACATCTATTTTTGTCTTGTTGCTTGGCTTTCTTTTCCTAGAGGCCCTCATGGGAACATATTCCAGGCACCTTCGCCGTCTGTGAAGAAGAGGAAGGTGTCTTTGATCTTTGACCACATGGAGCCAGACGAGATGGCCGAGCACCTCAGCTACCTGGAGTTCAAGAACTTCTGTAACGTTTCAGTAAGTTCAGTGAGCAACTTCTCACTAATTGGTGTTCTTGCTTTGCTTAATGAGGCCATGACTGGCCAAAAACACAATAGGTGAAAGCGCATACCGTGAAAATTAAATTGCACCTTTAATTGACCAAATACCAATTGAAATGCCAAATGGCATACAACATAAAATATATAATCTGTCCAAGTTCTAATCACAAGTCAAAACACACCTTTTCATGTGTGATTAGTGTGTGTGTTTTAGTGTGTGATTTTTTGTAGTATGTGTATTAAAAAACCCTGTACAGTGGCTTTGAGTGTTACCAAAGCGCAGGTGTTACAAAATGCATTATGATTATTTATCTATTCTTATTATAATCGATCCCCTGCTCTGGAGAGTTTAATGACAACACCTTCTATGGACAAAGTCTTTTTTAAATATCTTTGGTATCAGTGATAAAACATTCAGAAGAACAACTTTTGAGTTGCCAGATTGTGAAAAAATCAGAATCACAATCACAATGAGATTTGCTTTAAGCTACCTTGGTGTTTGGTGCATACAATAAACATAAAAAAGGAAGAAACAATAGAGCAAAGCACTGTAACAGTTGGGAACATAAATATAGAATAGACATATAACTAAAGAATATGTAAAAAACATAACAAATGTGTACAATATGTACAATAGAAGAAATAGAAAAAAGAAGAAAAGAGTTGCAGAGCATATCTTCCATTTACACATGTATATATTAATATTTACATGAGAAGTAGACACAACTGTAATTTACGGGGGGGGGGGGGGGGGGGAGGGTGGAGGGGCTACAAGCCCCCCAATAACCGAAACTGACTCCAAAAACCTATTATAATTTCCTTCACATAAGTAAAGACATTTGCACCGTAAACTGATGCAGAAAAGGCACAAATTGTTGCTGTGAAGAAAAAGTCTGACATTTAAAATTTCAATTTTGCTCAAAAGTGGAGCTCTCAATCCCCCCAAATAGTATCTTTCCTTTTGTTCTGAATTAAGATGCTCCTTCCAGATGTTAGACAATTGTTTTCAGTAGCAAAGCCATTATGGGAACAACATATGATCGGCTCTTGCGATGAGTTGGTGACAGATTTCTTACCTGCTAAAACACTTCAGAAATCAGTGATGAACTTAGTGCAAATGGTGTTTCCTGCCTGACCACCGCTATCTGATTGGCCAGTTCCTGGACTACCGCAGCTACGTGGTGCGAGGCTCGGTGAGGGACAACCCTGCCCTGGAGCGGTCGGTCATGATGTGTAACGGAGTCTCCCAGTGGGTCCAGCTGATGATCCTCAGCAGACACACGGCCCAGCAGAGAGCCCAGGTCTTCACTAAGTTCATTCATGTGGCTCAGGTAATACTGCCTGAGGGAGCAAACATCACACAGGGGGCCACACGTAAAATAATGTATTTGAGTTCTGAGTTTAAAGTCAGAATTCTTAGAAAAAAAGTCAAAAGTCTGACTTCATTCTCAGAATTCGGGCTTGAACTGATTGGGTTTTGAGGGCTGTCCACTCTGCGCTTTCCTTCACAGAAACTTCGAGCTCTGCAAAACTTTAACACTCTAATGGCAGTGACTGGAGGCCTCTGTCACAGCTCAATCTCCCGCCTTAAAGACACCTCCAACCTGCTGACTCCTGACATCACTAAGGTTTTTCAAATATTACACATACCCATGAGTCAATCTGTTGACGACTACATTACCACAGAGTGATACAAATTCAACTTTTCTTTCATGAATCATCCCCCTTCTTGAACTTTGATGTTTTGTAGCTGAAAGATTTTCACGTCATGGTGATTTTTTTCCGCCTTTTCACCTGTCACCAGTTTTACGTGCTGACAGAATGTCATATTGAATATTTTGGCTAAGCTTTTTTTGTATTTCATCATCACTTCACCCTCCTATTTTCTTGCCCCCCAAAAAACTGTTTGTTCCATCCGACGCTCTCTGCAAGTAAAATCAAGCATCGGATCACTACTTTCACAGAATTTGGGGTGTTTTGTTAAATTTTGTAGCATTTGAAAAACCAATGAAATGGTTTCTAAAGAGTATCCTGACTAAACTTTGACAGTCTGTGATTATCCACTTAATTGTAACTATTTCTCAAAATAATTCATAATTTCAGCTTTTTTTTACTCACAAATAAGGGATAATTTCATATAAATGAGGTGTATTGACCATGATTTTTTTTCTTCAAGTGTAAAACTAGTGGTAAAGTGGATTTTAGTGGTGAATCAGGTGATAGCAGAAAAAAGCACAGCAACAATTGACACCTAAAAAAAACCCTGAAGAGTTTGTGTGTGTGTGTGTGTGTGTGTGTGTGTGTGTGTGTGTGTGTGTGTGTGTGTGTGTGTGTGTGTGGGTGTGTGTGTGTGTGTGTGTGGTTGTGTTTGTGTGTGTGGTTGTGGGTGTGGGTGACGGAAAGGTGTGGCAGACTTTGTTGGGGCGACCATACAGATGGTTTTTATGTTTTGTGTTTTTTACTATCTGTTGACTGTTGGAGCAGACGATGCAAATTTTCTGTGTGAACAGACAATAAAGTTGGATCTTATCTTATCTTATTTAATGTTTTCTAAGGCTATACTGAACTCTAAACACGCCAACGGCTTGATCTTTCTCCTCTCTCAGGCCCTGAGTGAGATGACCGAGCTGCTCTCCTCGCGGAGCAACTACATCAACTACCGGCGGGTTTACAACGAGTGTGTCGGCTTCAAGGTGCCCATCCTGGGCGTCCACCTGAAGGATCTGATCTCCCTGAACGAGGCCCTGCCCAACTACATCGACGAGGACAAGATCAACCTGAGCAAACTGCAGCACCTGTACAGCAACATCAACGACCTGGTGGCCATTCACACCTGCACGCCGCCCTTCGAGGCCAACAAAGACCTTCTGCATCTGCTCACGGTACCAGACAGATACCAAGATTCCAAAAAAATAAAAAAGATTCCACAAAAAAAAAAACATATTAAAATCATGTTCTTTCCATGCTTCAGCTCTCTCTAGATTTATACTACACTGAAGATGAGATATATGAACTTTCATACACCAAGGAACCCAAGAACACGAAGATCCAGGTCAGTAGAGCCACATACTCCTCTTTTTGAAGATGAGCTCTATCTAGCACCATCAGACTCACACTTGTTTCAACCTCTTTTCACAAGAGGAGAGACATGTGTGTGCTCTCTGTGGGTGTAACATCTTCAAAACAAAAGCACAGGCTCGGTGCCGAATACATCAAAATCAGCCACATCAAAGCGCTGTACGTTAGGGAAGCGTGTTATGTGGTGGGTGTACTCTTATTTATTCTTCTTGTTTCTAACATGTACAGTCCTTTATGTCTCATCGCTGCATCTGTCGCTCCCCAGCCTGTAGCTCCGGTTAAACCGCCTGTAGTGGCAGAGTGGGGTTCAGGGGTCACCCCCAGGCTCGACCCAAACACCATATCTAAGCACGTCAAGCAGATGGTGGATGTGAGTATGTGACACTGCAACAACTTTCTGTCTTTCACTTCCTTATTACTTGGCAGCTTAAAGCAGAACTAACCAACTGCTCCTTGACAAGCGCAACCGAACGTCTGATTGTTCTGTTGCCCCCTGCAGTCCATAATGAAAAATTACGACCAGAGTCAGGATGGTTACATTTCACTGGAGGACTTTGAGAAAATAGCAGCCAACTTCCCCTTCTCCTTCTGCACTCACGAAACTGACAGGTGAGGAAGCTGCGACACGCACAAAAGGACAGAGAAAACACGAAACAACATGACGTCAATGGTTTGTAAAAATAAATTAAAAAAAACTACCTGCTTACTCACTTTTGTTGTTGCACTTTGGAAAATGCCCAGGGAGGGACAAATCAGCCGTGAGGAAATCACCTCTTACTTCATGAGGGGAATGTCTGTATGTGCCAAGCTGGGCTACAACTTCAAGGCACATAACTTCCATGAAACCACATATAAACGGCCGACTTTTTGTGAGACTTGTAGAGGCTTTGTGAGTATCCATTGTGTATATTCTTTGTTGTTAAATATGTGTATCTATACAATCAAACAGCAACATCACATGTGTCATGTTTGTCCCCTTGTAGCTGTGGGGAGTCATCAAACAGGGCTACCACTGTAAAGGTGAGTTCCCAATGCATGCCCTTTTATCCTTCATTTAGGAGTAATCACCTTTGTCCAGGGGCGGTCTACGTCCTTTAAGAATGTGACACGAATATAGTGCCCCCCCACCCCCCACCCCACACACACACACACTTAATCAGTAATTTCACTACATGAATATGTTACTGCTAAATATTTAACATGTGTAAAAACTGAAATGATAATGAGGTAATAAATATAAAATAATAAAGTGATTGTGTAAACAATAAAATTAAAAATTAATTTAAAAAAAATGTCATTGACTGGGTTTTAGGTGCATTGCATTGGCGACAGCGACACAGGATATTAAACCTGTTTCTTTAAATCTGTAATTGTTTGCCCTCAAGTCTAAGTGAATTGAAGAATTGGTTTTTGTTTTTATAATTTTTAGGAGGGCTGAGATGAAATTGAGCCCCCCTAAAAAAGGTCTAAAATCGCCACCGCCTTCGTCAGAGCCCCATGTAATAAGGGTCAGCTCGCTCTTATTTTGGTCCAGGTTTTGACATATCTTTCTCTGAGAGTTTTGCTGCCACCCTGCTATGTGAAATCCATTTATTTTGTGGTCCTCAAAGCTTTGAACCGACAGACCTTTTATAGTTTGACTGAACTGATCCTTTAGGTAGCACTGCTTCTCTTAACATTTTTTTTCTGTCTCGCAGACTGTGGAATAAACTGTCACAGACACTGTAGAGACCTGGTGGGAATAGAGTGTTTGAAGAAACACAAAAACACAACTGGGTCCTGCCCGTGCACCCCGGCCCCCGAGTCAAGAACCAAGGGCAATAACTGGAGTAAGACCTTTCTCTATCATATGCAGAACACAACGCCTGAAAATTCCCTTCCTATTAAATGACCTCAAACCCAACACACTAATGGCTCATTGTTCCCTGTCAGGCTCAGAGGAGGAGGCCTTTGTTTTCCCCCAATGTAACGAGACAGAAAATAACCAAGGCACCTCTCCTTGGAAAAATAACACCGGTGATTCAACGCTGTTGGACCGCTCCACTCAGACAGATCCTGGAGTGTGGACACCTGAGAAAAGGGACAAGAAGGGAAACCACCACAACTCTCTTGTACATGCATCCCCAGAGAGAAAGGTGAGATAGGATGTGAGTGCAGGCCATAGTTTCTCATGCTTTTCTGTTTTTTTTGTAGCTTAGTTTTACTAATGCTCATGACCTCAGCAACTGAAGACATATCAGTGTGTCAGTGCAAAAATTCTAGAGTGACTTCATGTGGGGTCATACCAAGGTAGAGACGCTACACAGTCAGAGTTCCAGCTGTGACTCCCTCAGGAGCTAATAAAAGATAAGTCCAACACCAATACTGGCTGCCTGGAGTTTAACTGTACTACTTTAAATTACTCACCTTACTGTAATTTCCCTGAAGAAGTTGACCACACTGTAAAATCTGTTTAAATTCCACTGGTGTACTTACATTTACAAAGTAACAGACACTTTTTTTACAATCATTTAAAGCCACTATGTGTAGAATTATTACATGATTATAGCAATATTTCAAAGGATTTTCATACCATAAGTTGTGATGAAGTTTAAAATAGCCTCTGTTGACATACCCCCAACGCCAAACATGTAGTTTTATTTAATTAATTAAAAATACAATAAATTAAAAAATTAAAGTACAAAGGGGGTAAATACTATTACATTTTTGCTGATCAGAATTTGAGAACAAAAAAAAAAGGTTTCTCTATAGGAACACCTTTTTGTTGGGCACACAGTAAGTGTGTCATCCCCTCTCTTTTGTGTCTATCTACTGTCACTATCAAATAAAGGGAAAAGCCCCAAAATATAATCTTTAAAAAAGAAAAGAAACCTCCTGTCTCAGGATAACCCACAGACAACACTGTCAACAGTGGTTAAAAGGATGATTTTCTCTGCATATAAATCTTTGTATGGCTCTTCAGTGTGAAATGAAACATTTCCTTTTGTTTGTGTGAGATTTGGGATGAACCAACTTTTTTATATAAGCTTTATCACTAGAAAAAAAAATTGTTACTGAGTTTGAGAACAATTTTCGTAATTTGTCTTTCCTATTTATAGGTCAACACACTGCCCCAAAGGACCCGAGGCTGCTCCATGCCCGGTTCCTTCTTGCAGGAGAAAATGGAGGAGCTGCATCTCTACAAAGACAAGAGCAGAGAGCCCGACTGAGACTCCAATTTGTAACATCTCCCCCCCTCCATGGACAAAAACATTCAGGCACCACCACATTTCTTACAAACCTGTGTCCAACTGATGAGATTTACTTGCCATTCATATAAGAATGCCAGCAACTATGGACTCCCTCATGTTTCAAGTGTGGTCATGTCATGTTTTTATTATTTTTTATTTGTCATTATTGTTAGTTTGGCTAATTGTGAATGCTTCAAACATTGATTGTACTACTGTAATTTATGAACACATTTTGTTTTTAGAACAGGTGCCTTGGTTCTTTGGTGCTAAGATTCAACCTCAATCCATAAGGTCATAAGACAGACGTAAGGGTTTCCTGGTCCTATTCACACATAATAAATGCAGGGTAGGAAATTAACACTAACATTTTCAATTTTAACTTTGGAAGCTATGTGACAACTCTGTTCATGAATTTGGAAAGTAAGCTTGCAAACCAATTCTATAATTGCCATTTGTTTGACTTTGGGTTAGGTGATAAGAAGACATGAGACAATTTGTCAACCAATAGAAGTTGCTATACCGTGTATAATGCTCCTTTAACGTCTCTGGTTAGGACCAGACAACAAAGCTTATTTTACAAACATGTAAATTACATGTAAATATCTTTTTTTAATAGCAATATTGGATTTTTATAGCCACAACAAAATGTATTATTACATATATTATGACTTTGTCCCAATCACCCAACCCTAGTTTGGTTGGTAATTGTGAAAGGAGCTTGTGAAGTCTACTCCATAAACCACCGCAACTAGCAGCGGAAAATGTTTATTTCCTGCCCTGACAACATTTTTGGACTTTCAAAGATCTCCAACAGTTCATTCAAGGTTCAGCAGGACTGCACTGGAACTTTACGCATGCTACAGAATTGGCATATTTTTTTTAGCTAAATGCTTCTTTGTTTTGTCTTTTGTCCACAATGTCAATGTTGTTGAAAATGAGAAAGATACACCATCAATGATACATCATGCAGTCTGTTCTGTGTTTGGCAGAAAAAAGATGAACATCTCCAGGCGTATACAATTGCATTTATTGTATAAAGACAAGAAGACAGCTTGGGTAACTGGTCATCAGATTTTCATTTTCTGGTAGAAAAAAAATGAGTTTGACAACTAGATTTAACTACTGGACTCAATGAACAGCAATCACAAAGGGATAAAAAAAAACTGCACATACAACTACTCAAGAGTGGCAAAATATTCCTCTCAATCAAAGACTGGATTAACGCTTAAATACTACAGTATCGACACCTATAAAAAAAAAATGTTTCATAATGTTTGAATTCTATTGGTGTAATCACTCGGGAACTGAAAAGTAAAAAGCAAGACAGAGGAAAGGGCTGTGAAGGTAAAAAGCATGCATTTTGTTCTTTGTTAAGCTTCTCAAAACAAGCAAAATTATTCAGGCCTTGCTGTATTTTCCTGCCCTGACACATTTTCACACTTTGCATCCTAGGAATATACAATTAACTCTTCAATCTGTAGGAAATGTGGACTTTGCAGTTCAACAGACATCCACATTAAATGCATAATAGATAACATTCATTAAATGTTTTGATACCTATCTACCACCTCACAGTCACTGCTTAGAGTAAGACTTCATTCAGTAAGAAAAATGAAAAGAAACTGTGTACAGTTTCCGTGTACATTGATTGGTAAGGAATGAAGGCTACCGTGTTAACCCAGACAGAGAAAGTTATGGTTGAGGGACTTAATGTGAGACTGTACAAAATCAATTTGATGCAGAGGTCAGAGTGTTTAGGACACAGGTGGAAGCAAGTACAAATGCAAAGCGAAGCTACTGGGAACCAGAAGATGAGCCTAGGCTGCCCTGTCCAGGGTAGTTGCCGTACTGGCTGTAATACTGGTTCCACTGGTTCTGGTTCTGGTAGTACTGCTGCCACTGCTGAGCATACTGGAGGGAGAAACAGAAAGCAAGTGCAACAATGAGAACATGTTTACATTTTACAAGCTGACCCTGCTCTTCTATTTTTGCCCATTACTTGGCACAGTGAATTACTTTCCAAAGCAATACTCCAACCCATGTCTATCTTATGTCAAACATTAAAACACCTGCTGGTTTTTAAGATGCCTTTAAATAGTTTGTGGCTAACTCTGATTTACAGCATAGAAAATTTGAATTTTAAAGGCGTTTTGATTGACTTTTCGCTACCACGGAAACTTTACCTTTATAAAACTGAGTTACCGTAGAGCTCTATTGTAACTACTATCAAACTAACCACAGCCACTGTTGCTGTCTGGCTTTTTACCCCACTGGGGCTCTAATAACCTTGCCAAACACAGATCTATGTCCACTGAAAACTCTCTCACTCCCCCACCCTCCTAGTGCTTTGTTAGTCATTGACTACCTGCTGATATTGCTGGTTGTAGCTCTGTTGCTGCTGCTGTGGCTGTTGTGCCTGCTGTTGTGGCTGCTGCTGGGGCTGTTGCTGATGGTGGTTGTACGTCTGTGCAGTGGCAGGTGTCTGGCTGTAGCTCTGGCTGTATCCCGGGTACTGACTGTAGTTGCTGTAGTAATTCTGGTTGTAGCTGCCCTGGTTGTAGCCTTGATTGTAGCTCTGGCTGTAGCCCTGGAGGTGCAAAAAGTTCAGGACAATTCAATTATCTACAATTACATTTGTTTTTCCTTAAACTGGATACATGATAGCTCACGTTAATTACCTGGCTGTATGGCTTGGTGTAAGGGGCCGGGCGGCTGTAGCTTCCTCCAGACGGCTGGCTGCGGCTGTATCCAGCGCGTGCATCAGAGCCTCCGTCGCGGTAGCTGCTGCCCCAGCGGTTCTGGCTATAGCCACCACGACTGTAGCCTGCTAAATGAACAAAAATGTTACAACAGCAATATACGTAACTTTACCATGAACGACATACTAGCCGTAGTTTTGCCTCTCATACATTACATTCAAATTACAGAACTAAGCGAGCGATCATACTATTTATTACAACATATAACATACTATATGTTATATATATAATATATATATATATATATATATATATATATATATACATACACACACACACACACACTATATATCATACTATATTCATGATTAAGAAAAATATAACATATGAGGTATACCGACAGCTCGGCTTACCTCCTCTGTATCCACTGCTTCCATCCGCACCGCGGTTCTGGTAGCCACCACGGGATCCGTCACGACTGTCGTAGCGCTGGAAGCTACCGCCGCCACGACCACGGAACCCGCCCTGCCTGTTGTCAAAGCGTTTATCAGGGGGCGGGCCAGCCTTGCGGCCCTCCTCATTGTACTGCTTCAGCAGAGTTTCAGCCTCCTCGCGCTGCAGCTCAATGAACGTCACGGCCTCCAAGAAGTCGCAAGCCTCTGGGACAGTAAAGTTGGCTTGGAGAGTGACAGGCATGACCACAGGAGGAGAGACAGACAGCCCATCCAGCAAGAGACGGATGGAGAGGCAAAGAGAGAAAGAAAGAGAGGGGTAGGGGGTTGTAGTGAGGACCAGAGCAGCCACACCACCGGAAGACAAAACGAAAAATAATTACAACCATACAGTGGCAGGTGAAATCATAGAGAAACTAAGAGCAGATAGATGAAAGCAGATGACAAGGTAAAGGGAACAAACATCAGCTCCAGGGGAACATGGAGGAAACATTTGTTTATGCTGACAAAGGAGAGGTAGTTCAGTAGAGGTGGGGAGGGGAGGGGCACAAAAAGGACAACTAGAAGGTTGGTGAGAAGAGGAAACAGCACTGCAAACCAAGGACAGCTGATGTAATGCTGTTACAAATTAACTTCCAACAACTTCAGCATGTGACTGCTTGTAAGTTTGCTATTTGGAAACATCCTTTTAAGGGAAGCAAATTGTGCAATAATAGCACTATTATATTACATGCCCTCAGCCAGGACCATGTCTCAGTTTGCAGTGCATAAGTAGTAAGCTGTATGGCAGGTGACAGATAGAGGGCAAAAATAAAAAATAATCAAATTCATGTTGGCTGTTTAAAAAAATGTCCAGGTCTGATATCTGGCCAAAGGCTATGACGGGGGAAGGGGGGTAGGGGAGGGGGCATCTTCCAAGTTTGATTTTTAGAGACAACATATAGAAAAGTAAAAAGTAGATCTGGTGTTTTATTTGTTTTTGTTCCACAGCATTCCTACCTTTCATTTCTAAAACAGCATGATCGGGCACATCCTTCCCCTGCTCATTGGTTTGCTTTAATGTTCGTTCTTTAAAATCCTCGTCCGTGGGACAAATTACAATAGCCTTGCGTTGAAAACCTTCAAAAGGACGCATTTTTCGTCTCCTTGCTGATCCATATACATTTGTCTAGCAATGGTGACAAGAAAGAAGTAGAAGCTTGTTTGTTATTGTTTACTTGTTATGGCTTTCCACTGGAAGGAAGCTGGAACCCTGTAATAATGAAGTGAGAGAGGTTTGGCTTGGATATCAGTCTACGCTTTTACTCAAGTTCTAATGGCCTCTCGTCACTCCACAGACTTACCTTATAGTCTGTGCAGTCAGGTGCCCAGAGGCTGCTGATGAATGTTAATTACTGACACAAAAGGGGACCCCCACGAATATTCAAACTGACTATACCGTTCATTCGCTCAATAACTTAATAGACATACACGTTCACGATCAATCAATAATAAGTATTCAAATTCATATTTATCATTGTACAGTGGCAATGTACTGGTTGTAAAAAGTGTTATTCCTGGATTCTGAGACATCGGAGGTGTGAGCACCCTCTTAATATAAATCTATTACCTATGCCTTTGCAGAACTGCAGTTAGGATAATAAAATGTGTGACACCATGCTGTATTATTGTAATCAATGTTGTTTCAGTTTAATTCAGGTTCAGAACCAGAATACTGGTTCAAATTCTTTTCATAGGATTAAATAAAGGAAATATATTGTTAACGCAAAAGCCACCACATGCAAATTTAGGCAGCTATAAGCTGTGATTTGCAATAAATTCTGAGATATATGATTTGTATTGGTTACATGGTAAAAAAAAATACCAAAAACGTAACCCCAGTATTAGCCATTACCAGGGCATTAGGACATTTGGGAACATAGTTTTTGGGCATAAAATGCAATCTATGCATCAAAGTTGTGATTACTTCTTGTTCTATCAATACGGTCATTTGTCAAGCTTAGCCACACTTTAAAACCACTATCTCTAGTCCGTCATATTGTAAAAACGATTCATATTCATGAACCAATGCATACACTTCACGCCAAAATGTTGCTCAAAAACGTAGTATCAAGATGTTTCTTGACAAATCCTTGTTTGCTTGAAATTTGCATCAGTTGCAATTGACAAGATCTTAACAAGCGATTAATTAGGCTAATTTACAGGTTAGATTCAGAAGTCAAACAGCCCCAAATCTACAGTACAAACACAGCAGATGTTAAGAATAAAGTCAACGTCATATGTTGTGTCATGTTATTCAAATAGAGGACTAGCTTTCACCAGCAGTTAAACCACTCAACAGCAGCAACGTTTTTTTGAAACAGCACCATATTCAAAGTAACCACGGTAATGAACAACAATGTCCCTGTCCACTCAACGGTAACCAGTGGTTTCTACACTGAGCCACAGAAATTCAACACTACATGACACAATATTAATTTTAGCATAAATTCTATAGTAAAGTCACAATTAACGTTTATATCACATCATTGTAAAAATCTGTAAATCTGTCAAATTATTCCTAAAAATAGTGCCGCCAGAATCTACTACTTTCTATTAACATCTACAAATCAACCACATACCTAATAATAATTTTTACTTTTTACAGACCATTCTCCTTTTCTGAAGTAAACTTTGTTTTAGCACAACCAACCTAACACTTATCAACGAGAGAATGCGACATAACAAACGACTTGCTATTGTGACGGGTCCCCGCACACCTACCTTGACTTACCTGATCTTCATACGAACTCTAGTCCGAGTCAAGACAACAACAACAAATATAACCTACCTGCACATACTCACAGTGTCCACAGAAATTCCAGTCCACTAGACCTACCTACCTTTATACACTTTTGCTGAACACAAGGATCTAAAAATCTAAAAAGCGTTAGTCATTACTTACCTTCAGGGTCAATTTATTAAAAAACACACTCAAAAGTTCCATGTATCTCACTTAAAAATAGCTTTTAAAAAGCTATCAACTCTGTTATTAAAATTAGCAACGGAAGGTGTTTTTCTTACTCACCAGTCAGAGCTTACTTGTTTCTCAACATCTTTACATAGTCATGGTTTACTTGTACATTGTTGAAATTCACAAGACAAACAATACTGTATTATGACAAGAAATAGCAAGTGCAAATATATTGAGGAATAAAAACATGAAATATATCTGTCACTTATGAGAGCCATTAATCATTTCCTTTTACAATACATGACAAGCAAGTGACAAAAGGGTGATCAATGCTTCTTCTACTCTATAATACACAGAGCCCCCCTGAAAGATAAATAAATAGTCCATTAGAGAGAGTGATCATCAGGGCACATTGACTGACTGTGGCGAGTATCAGAGCAGAGTGTGGGTGGGACGGCAGTACCTGATCTAGGATGTAGTTGCGTCTCTTGCGGGCAGCAATCTCAATCAGCCTGTTCAAACACTGGGTGGCCTGCTGGATCAGAACATCCCAGCGCCCGGAGTAGTTTTTCTGGCGACGCAGACCCATCACCTGCAGAAGAAATATTCACATGGTTTAATAGTCCATCATTGTCTTATTTGACTGTTTGTTGGGGGGTGGTGGTCCCAAGCCAACCTTCATCTTGTCCATGATGGCATTTGTGCCCAGGATGTTGTACTTCTTCTCAGGGTTAGCCGCTGCATGCTTCATGGCCCAAGTGGTCTTTCCACAGGCAGGCAGGCCAACCATCATCAAGATCTGAAACAAGTGAACAAATAAAATTAGTTAATTGTACTTCATAGTACAAGTTCCTTTTACAATCAATAAAAAAAGTCCATATAAATGTATTTTCTGTTATTTAACTTGTCCAAGAATTCTAATTAAGTCGATATGACCTATATTATGAAAGTGAAAAATAAAAACCAACACTGAAAAAGTTGAAGAGAGGTTAATGCGTTTTATAGGTACTGTACTTCATTCTTGGACTGCATGTGTGCTGTATCCAAGTGAATCATAATTTAACTTTGTAATCAAAAAGAGCCATACATTGTTTTCGAATTTCAGCGCTGCCCTACCTCGCATTCAGACTTGCTGGCAGGTCCCTTAGTGCCTCTGATCTTGTCCTCCATGCTAAGATCGTGGATGTAGGTGTATCCCTCTGGTTGGGGAAAGTATGGCTGCTTCTGTCCAAAGTTGAACTCGACAGCACAATTCTTCACCAGGACGTGAGGGAACAGGGCACGGCCTTCCAGTGCCTCCTTGGTTGTCTGGAAAGCCACGCCCAATGAGACTCCATTTTTGGAAAAGCCTATCTCCACCTCGTCACCTTTGTCAAAGTCCTTAAATAGAAAAGCACCATCAGTTTAACTTGTTAATACTGTACTGTCAACTACATGGACAAAACACGAGAATTGTGCATACTTATTACCATAAATATTTTGATATTACTAATTATAATTATTATACATAGGATGATAAATCAGTACTTCCAAATTATCCTCATATGATGCTACTTAAAGAAGATAATGGAATTAAATTACTGTTGCCAGTACTTACAATGTAACAGCCGATGACGTCATTTTCACCAAACTTCTCACCAAAGTCTGCAAACTTACAGTCAGCAGATTTCTTTCCTGTTCCTCCATATCCAAAGGAAAAGGGCTCCTCGCCTATGACAAAATAAGAATGAAATGCATTGTTACTATATTAGGCCAAACCTTTAGTATCATTCATATCAAACATCATCTTGATTGCTTGGGCAATTGCTTCTCTTACCCAGCTGAGTGCTGCAGTGGTTGAGTGACCATCCAATTCTGACCACATGGGGATCTGGCTCACTTCCGGGCAGGTGCTTCACATTAATCTCCTCATTGACCTGAAGTGCATGAGACAAATCAGGTCAAAAACAATCCTAGAAAAGACTGTCAGGGAATATCTAGTGCCATAAAGGAATAACAAGACATCCCATTGGAAGGTAGTTTAAAAAACAAGGATGTAAAATGACGCTCAACAAGCAAAATCTCCTAAATTCCATTACAGTGTGTTTAGATTTAATTCAAGGTGAGGCAGTGTGGGAATTTAAAATCTTCCCCACAATGTTAGTTTTCAACAGCTAAGTAAAGTGCAAATATATGGTGCTTATCCCAACATAAAAAACAGAAGAGTTATTTACTATAATGTAAAAAGATACTGTATGTTAATAATAAACAAAAAGCCTGCTCATCCACTGTTTCAAAAACAAATGCACAGAGCCTGTCTCATGTATCAGGGGCCATTATGTCACATGTGGACACAGTATACAGAAAGTTTGTTTACGGTAGCTCAGTGTTTAACCAGACAACATCTAGCTCTGTCAGAAAAGAAAGCCCAGCCATCTAATTGGTTGTATGCATGAAGCCCAGGGCTGTCTCATCTTTAAATCACCTTGACTTTAGAGGAAGATACTTATTACTCATTACCTTCATCTCATAACACACACGGCCCTTGGTGACACCATGTGTAGCTCGTGCTCCTGCCCACAGGTAAGCAAAGCCTTCAATGGTCAGTGGGTAACCGCTGTAGCGATCTCGGGACACTTTGAAATGCAAGTCACAGTTGTCTGAAAGGGAGCCAGAGAAGATTGATTTTGAATGTATTGGATTGTAAAATCCTATATTACAGGCTAGCATTATAAACAGAAAACTTGCCTACAACAAACTAGAAGACTTTAATAAAAAACTGACATAAAAACAAAAAAAAACTAAAGTCTGACACCCTCTCACATCTAAAGGGAATCATCTCACACCTAAAGTTAAAGTATGTCAGCATATTTAAAGACTACGACTAGATTCGTTTTGAAAAATTGAACCAAGCTAGTTAGCTACAACTAGCATTAGCTGGTAACGTAAGGGAACGTTTGCAGATATTCTTCCGTGCATGCAGATGAATGGCGGCAGTACTCAGAGGTCTGTGTTTATCAGCCGGTAAAAGTAGCTTAGCGTGATGCCATAGCAACCATAAACAACATTGGCTCTAGCAGTTTGCCACTGGAGGGAGCACACCCATTGGTTGTTGACAACGTTCACATGTTTTGACTTCACAACCAAGACTTGAAACTTACATTAACATCAAACACATTTAATTTTGTCAGAACGCCAAGACAGAAAAAAAATACTTTTATGACCACCTTGCACCAAACAATTAAGATGACGAGCCCCAACTTTAGCAAGACTTTCCTAATTTCATTCCAATATTGGATTTAAGTCTGCTACAATGGAATTGCTTGAAAAGTCATTAGGTGTAAGGTCGGTATAAGCTGTGTAATGGAAAAACGTAGGCAGATAAAGGTTCATTTGAACCAGTTTTGGGTTTAAAATGTCTCTTGTGTGTTTAAATCAGCACCTGCCTCTGGCTGGCCACACGGTCTACTATGGCCAAAATGAAGAGTAGATCTCTGGCAACTACAAGGTCTATATGAATCATCTTGGTTTAGTAATAAAGGTGAAACTTGCAAGATTTCTGCAGCAAGTTGGGTAGTGCGAGTACAGCAATCTGTTGTCTTTGAAAGTTGTGAGTGTGAACTTAGCTTTAAATGTCATCGTGAAATGTACCAACACATTATGGGGAGATATATCTCTAGGGTACAAATCTGGTGAGGCACAGAGTTGCAGCACTACAGGTTTTGGAGCAGTAACTACACTGCAGACAAAACACGATCCACCTACAGCTACATTTTATCCTCTTACTTACATGTATCAATTGTAACAAGAGTGTCATCTATGGGCTCCTCCTCATCTTCAGCAGGGGGCTGTGGTGTGCGGGATCTGTAAAATTTATGAAGTTAACAGCCTTTAATAACACTTTCTTTGACAAGAATTCATATAAATATGCCCATCAACAACTGCTCGTTTCCTTTATTGTAGTGTTTTGTATTACCAACTAGAAGTCTGACTCAAAATAACCCAATTTAAAGATCAGTATACCTTTTTTCCTCACGGTGCTCATAGTAGCCGTAGCTCCTGCTCTCTTCATATGGTCTCTTGCGGCTTAAGTTTCCACTTTTTTCACCTTCCACTTTGACTTGCTCAGCTTGATTTGTGGCACCTTGAACGTCCGGATGTTCTCCTCCATGACTATCCTGCTGTGTGTCTCTAGCAGCCTCAGACTCATCTTCCATTTTCACCTCCACTTTGATTTCTAAAATTTGAATGAACATGGTTGGTGAGCTACCTATTCAGTGTTAAACTGTACAATAAGAATTAATCAAAAAACAGCTTTGAAATAAATCACATTTTGAGATGCTCAGTTTTGCTGACAAAGTAGTTGAATTCAGACCTCCCTGAAAGCGTCATAAAAAAATTTGATAGTATAAAGCTCACATTATTCATCACAGAGCTACTGCATTCCCTTAGATTAAGCAAATTTACCATATAACTTGGAATATTTTGAGTTATCCCCAGACATATTCCATATCAAGTTATCAGAGCCATGTTTTTGCCTGTTTCATTTATAACATGTTAACCCCAGGGCTCCAGACCGCATGAATGGTTGCTTTTGCAACATTTCTGCCAGAGTTGGCCAATGTGCGTGAGAGGGTCTGTGAGTGATTAGTCAACTGCGTGTGTAATGCCATCTACACTTGTGTCTTGCTATTATGGCGTCACACTCATCGTCCATGTACATCCAACTCCTCTGTTTGCTAACACTTCAGAGATAACAGTCAGATCAAAATCTATTTTGTAAAATCCAAAGTGACATTTGGAATTGAAAATTGTGAAGATTCCAAAAATGCAAATGTAGGCAAAATACTTGTCTATGGGCCATGATTCATACTGCATGTTATACTAAAACTGAAAATTACCTGGTTTGTTTTCAACCTTCTCTTCTGGCTCTGGAACAGGCTCGGGCTCTTCCTTGGCCATCACGTCGGATTTCTGTATGTCAACGTCGGCTGTAAGGTCAGGCATGCTGTGACCCGAGTCTGAAGTTGGTTGACTTTCATAAGGCTCGCCTTCCACCTCCTCGTCCTCGTAGTAACCACCTGAATCACGACCCTCATCTTCCTCTTGAGGAACACCTTCGCCACCACCATCACCTTCATCATCATCATCATTGTCGTCGTCACCTTCACCTTCGTCCTCAGCTACTTCTGCATCTAAAAAGGGAAGATCCAAAACTTTTAGTTCTCAAGCTTGTAAGAACAGAAAAATATGAACTCAATGCACTCGTGAAACTTGTTTTTACAGCTTGTTCTGAATTTAATTTCTCATCTCTTGACCTCTTAATTAAATCTTTGGACATATCTACACAACGTTTGTGAAAGAGCACTTTTTTTTTTAAAGATAGGGTCAAATAAACTTCAACAAGTCCGTCCATTTAGATCTAAAAGATGGCTCAGTTGCATCTTTTCACAACAAACCTCCATAGAGATTTATCAGTCTACTTTAAAGGCACTTTCACAACTATAATCTGGTGGACTCTAGGGTGAAGTTGCAACTATAGCTATGTTTCCATCCACACGTTTATCCAAATTAACTGATATTGAATGAAAAATACAGAATCAGTAAAATTTGATGGAATTTCATGACTATCGACTCAAAGGAAACACGTTCCGTCTCATCGGATTTTATCTTGATTGATATACGGCTTATGCGATAAAAGCTAAAGGAAACGTTATTTGCCAAATAAATAATGAATTGCAATTAAGTTTTAGGTCCTTTTATGGCTTCAACCCACAAAAACAAAACAAAGAAGTTTCTGTTAATTTCTGCTCTGTTTGCACACATGGCGGGTGTCAAAAAAGACAAATGGAAGTGGACAAATGAAGAGACAAGAGACTTTTTTAATTTAATTTATCAGGAACTCGCAAAGGAGAGGGCCAACAAAGGTTATGACAAGCCGTGGGACGTCCTCTGGAGTAAATGGAAGGCATTCAAACAGCGAGACATGTCTCAAAAAAAGAGTTGTCTTGCAGTGGTGCTGGTGGGGAAAAAAAGGCAAGTTGCATCTGCATCATCATATCAATGTGTTGCTAGTGTCGTTTTCTTATTATAGCATGATATGTCGCTGTCAGTTGGCCCAAAAACTTGAATATTGTGCGATTCAGTGCAAAAATGGCTGGAAACACCTTAAAATGTCTAAAATCAATTTGATCGCAAAACAGCATGTGATGTCATTACGCACAGGTTTTTATTCGCTTTTAAGTCGTTGGATGGAAATACATATTCACCAGCTTTATTCGCATGAGTTTTTTATTTTTTTATTTAGATAATTCAGTTGAGAAGTGGATAGGAACTTAACTATAGTGAGCACATCGCGCAATGGAGACGGACGCTTGTTAACTGGACAGAGTATCCGAAACTTGACGACACTTCGGATCTTAGAAATAATGAAGCAAAACCAAATTATTATTTTTTTAATGCGCACCAGAGTGTTAAATAAGTAAAAACTTATTTCACACTGTTATTACGGTTAAACTTTGCAATTAATCTGCGGTTCACATGCATGCCGAATTGTGAGTGTTGATCCGTACAGACCACGGATCAAATTTGCTCTGTAACACCACTTCAAATCAGGCATAAAATGCAGTCTATAATTGATTTTATGAAGCTTAAATTTACAAACAAGATAGATCTGATGAGAATGAACTCTTAACTTGCCAGTTCACCTCCTGGGCACTGCCAAGGTGTTTTTGAGCAAGGCACCGAACCCCCAACTGCTCGGGGAACTTTTCCATGGGCAGCCCCCTCACTCTGACATCTCTCCATTTAATGCATGTATAGGTACTGAGCATGTGTGTGTAATTCAGGCCTGTGTGTAATAACAACAGAGTGTAAATTGTAATTTCCCTTTGTGGGGCTAAAGAAGGAATCTTAATCTTAATATACCACACTTGCAATAGAACTGGCTCACACTCTACTGTACATATTAGATATATAATGCATACACTGTTTTCATACCTTATTTCCATTCTGTATAGGTTTAACAATTACTTGCACATTCCCATGCTTACACTTTTTACACTTTCATCTGCACTGCCTACTGTAGTTGCTGCACATGCATTACTACACCTCTACCATAACAAGAGAGTTGCAATTTGCACTTTTACCCTTTGCACCAACGAACGGAAAATCTATACATTTGCATAGCCGTATTATCTTACTGTTGGCAATGCTCAAGTAGCTGTTTACATGTGTTTTGTACGTATGTTTCTTATATCCGTACAAAGTAGTCCAATGTTGACCGTGTTCAGCTTTGCTGTCCTTTTTTAAAACCATATGTCTATTTATGTGTAGGTACTTTGAGAGCAACAAGCTGGAGTCAAATTCCTTGTATGGGTTCACACATACTTGGCCATTGAATCGGATTCTGATTCTCAAAGTCTAACTAATCTATCAATAGGGCTTTACCTTGTTGCTCTTGGACATCCTCTCCATCTTCGTTGTCTTGCAAGTCCTGGCAGTATACATCTTCCTGCTCTCCTTCCTCCGAGGCATCTGCCAGAGCGTCAGCCTCCTGAGCGGCTTTCAGCCTCTCCACCAGGTCTGCCTTGAGGCCTTTGGTGTCCAGGCCACGGCGCTGGAGCTCCTCTTTTAGTTCGTTGACTTTCAGTTTCTTCACGTCAAAACTCATTGTGTCTCAGATGTGTGTTGTCTTTATTTGTTAGCTAACAAAGAGGGGGGAAATGGTAAAGTAAAGCTTAACGTTACAATAGTATGTCTAACTTTCAAACTGAAATGTGATGGCGGCAGAATATCTCAGTCAAACAGGCTACGTTAGCTGTTAGCTAGCTAGGCTAGCTACTATGCAATTGTACCTAGTTCCACTAAATGTCTATAAGCCGCGTAAACCCGGGTTTATAACCGCCCTTAATTATAGATTTAAAAAAAAATAGCGGACGAATCACCAGCATATTTGTTATTTGCTTCAAGTTATTGCTAGGTGGCTAACGTTGGTAACCTTCTGAGTCTAGCGCTAGCTAACGTAGCTAATGTTACCGACAACCGATGCAGGACAAGTAACTTTAACTTTAAAACTATGCAAATTGCAAGTGTTTCTCTATTTTGTATGTAAGTCCTGCAGTAAATGCATAGTTTTATAAGTGTACAATATGGTTATGATTTAAAATAAAAACAAAACTAGGTTGAGGCCTACCTCCACTCAAGCGAGTTGCGCGGGTCAGCGGTGATAAAAGATGAGTGTGTTGCTGCTGCCCTCTAAGGGTCGGAAGCCAGACCGAAACCCACAACCGGAAGTCAACAAGACCAGTACATAGTTACAGGTATGATCTTCTACAATTTAAACCCCGTGATCCAAGGGTTGTGTCAACTAAACAACAAGCGTTTTTATAAAATGTGAGTAATATTTAACAGTTCAATGTGAGAGTGATATTAGATTAGTTTGTGTGTATGTTACTCGTCGTCACGCACATGGAACATTCCAAAGTAGGAAGTGATGCGGTGTTTACATTTCAAGAACCCTGGGCACTGTAGTGTTATCAAACTACCTGTCTCATCACTTTGGCCTACAGCTAACTTCCTAGTTCGGAACGCACTAATGTTCGCAGTTTACTTAGGATTAAGTCTACAATTTACAAATCTATTCTCTGAGGTCTGGAGGATAGACTGGAGTGAGTGAAGTGGCGTGATTTGATCTCAATTCTTAATTTAAGATAAGACACACCCATTGACTTTATAATTAATATCAACGGTCTATGGGTACACCTTACAGACCCCTAGCGGAAAAATTCGATTGTTGCAGCATGGCTACAACAACAATAAACACGTAGGCCTAATAAATAAGTAGCCTATAAAGTAACATAAATACATTATAAGAAGTAACCCTACTTAAACTCAAAAAGTGTATAATCTTAGGAGACAAAAAGACATTAAAGTGAGTGGTGCTGATAAAGTGACATGGTGTGATAAATAACAGCCGTCAACAGGTCTGTGTAAACAGTGGCCTACACCATAGCCTACTAATAGATATGATAGTTGCACTTAGTGTTTGCATTAATACAATATAATATAATACAATATAATGAAAAAGTGTGTAATGATATAGTAAAGAATATGCGTCATGGTATAAAGTGAAGTGTAGTTTTGTTTTATTTCTGTGCCACACCAAACATCTGGCTCATCCCATATGGGATTACAAGACACAACTATTTAACAGCCATCTGGTCTCGCATAAACAAATCATGTGGAGAGATACATGAATAACAAATGAAAAATAAAAAAACCAAAAACACTATACGAACATATCTACAAATCATCTCGGTGAAGTGCTTCTCTTCTCCCAGGCTATCTCAAGGTAACAGGTTATATGTTTCACATGTGAACAGCCTTCTCAGTATTTGAGTATTATCAATATTTATAAAATCAATATCTGTTTTTATTTTACTAAACAATGCATCCCTAGTGCAACCCTGTTCACAATAAAAAAGACAGTAGAAAACACAATTTAACTTTTTTTCTAAATCATTTAAGAAACACATGGGACAGATCCGTTTTTCGTCTTTACATTATACTGTATATAGTGTAGAATAACAGTAGTAGGCTATAACATAATAAATAGTGGAGTGCAACAATATAACATACCGGTAATATATCCTGTCCTATAGTATCAGTGAAGTGCAGCTATTTTCAGTCAAGTTTGTATTGTAACATGTGTGCATTGGTGAAAAGTAAGCCATTAAAAGTGAGGTTTACTCAAGTACTGTAGTTCGAGGTACTGCACTTTACTTAAGTACTATAATCCGGTGCCACTTCCTACTTCTAGTCCACCACAGAGGGAAAATATTGTACTTTTTAATCCGCTACAATTATTTGACAGCTTTAGTTACTTTACAAATTCAGATTTTTACAAGTGCAACTGAATATTCCATTTAGAGAATGTGTGGCGTGCACCAACAACACCAAGGCAAATTTCTTCTATGTTAAAAAACTCTTTCGGATTCTAAACTATTAGTCGAATAATAGAAAATTGATGACAGCTATTTTAAGTGTTTTGATAAATGTTTCATGCGAAAATGAAATGATGGTTCAAACATCTTAAATGTGAGGATGTTCTGTTTTGCCTTTTAATTTTATTTTAATATTTTTTCATTATTTTGATGTTTGGATTATTTATTGGATAAAAGAAGCTTTGTGAAGGTGTCACTTTTGGGCTCTGGGGAATTGTGACCACACTTCTTAATACTTTCAGAATTTTTACAAACTAAACAATCGATTGATTAATGGAAAAAATAATCAGCAGATTACAGTAGTTCATAAGGAAAATAATCATTAGTTGCATTTAGATACAAAACTACCCCTGAAATATTTACAGCACATTAATGTGAATAATAATTATCTAATGATATAATATATAATGGTGGTCACAGGGGACATTATTCTGCATTGAGTAGTTTTATTTTTAATACTTATAAACAGTAACTAACTTTTCTGCAGGACCTTCACTTGCAACAGAGGATTTTTTCAGTGCATATTAGTATGTTAACTTAAATACGGGGTCTGACTACTGCATGTGTGTAAAGTAACTAAAACTATTGTATATTGACAGCAAACCATTTTATTTTACACCATCTTTTTACAGTTGTCATCACATCCAATTTACAGGAACCATAAAAGTGATTTACAGTTTTTAATACAACATGACATGTCCATGAAACTGTAGGGGAAGACACTCTTAAAATGATTCAGTAATGTGAAAAATTTGTTGTTGTTGCCTTCAGTCAAGTGCACACAATGTTGCAATATTATATAATCCAGATTCACTCCCAATGGAAATCAGATAAGGAGCTCTAAAATATAAAGATAATGTAATATGCTGTTGTGCTGTTCTAAAATATATTACCTGTAAGGAACCCATTGCCTTTTATTGTAAATCTTTATATACAGCCATCTTTATATTGAACATGCAAAAATCAGCCACAGAAATACACTATGAATATCATAGCAATCCCCCTTTCCAACTAGTTGCTCAAATCATGAGCTAATAATAGCACTCATTCAACTCCACAGCTGATCTGCTATATCTCCACCTTTTCCACCCAACTCAATTGGCTGGGGATGATGTATGAAGCATGGTCTTAATCAAGATGTACATATGGCAGTACTATGTTGTTGCACCCTTGTTTTTGCTCACACGGACCAACATACAGGGTTGTGTCATTAAGCAAAGAACCAATTTAATCACTTTTTAGTGGGAACAGGAAAGGACAGCAGTTGCCTGTTGATCTCCCTCAGCTGAGCATCTAGAGTCTCTGTGGTTAGTGTTAATTCTGCTAGTTGAGTCTGTAGGCTTGTGATGGTCTCGTTATGCTCCTCTTCTTTGCGGCGAGTGTTAGCAGCCTGCCTGCTATACTCCAGCACCATACATCCCCCACCAATCAGGAAGATGACTGCCTCTCCCAGCAACTCCGCACCCAACTCTGCAGCCATGTCCTCATTCAGTGGCTTAATGGTGGAGCCCCGGAAGCCCATGATCCGCATCTTTGTTCTCATCTCAACCCAGTGGTAAACTGAAAGAACATAGAACAAACAGTGCACAGTTCCAGTTAGACTTTCAATATGAGATCTGGGTGTATTTCACACTTGGACTTGTGCTACAAATGATCTCAAAATGAACAGTTTGAAATACATGTGACAATGCAAAGAGATGCATGCATTTACATACATTTCTTTTGCTTTTTTTAAAAAAATTTTTACAGTTTGCGATGTATGCTTGACTTTGTAGGGAACTTAGAGCACACTAATCCTAAAAAAAGCTGTTTGTTGGTGTTAATTTAAATACATCAGTGAACATTTTGCAGTCTGTACCAGAGGCCAAGCCTTTAACAACCACCACCAGTTGTTAACTAACACAAGATAAGATAAACCTTTATTGATACCAAGCAGGGGAATTTGGTTGTTGCAGCAGCATAAGGATAGCATTACAGATGAGTGGATAACTTAGGTGAAAGGTATATAACAACAAGAATGAGCATAAGAAAACAAATTAGAACTATTAATACAAGAGCATTGGAGACAAAAAATTAGGTAAAGTTGATAGTAGAGAAAAAATCAGTAGAAGTATAGTATAAAATGGTAAATTATAGAATGGGCTATGAGATATAGTAGGCCTATAGTGTGAAAGGTAGTAACATACAACATAAGCTACAGTATTGTACAGCTTCCCACACGACTCTAACAGGAAAGAATTGCTGTCCTTGTCTTGTTTAATTTCTCTTCGTTTCATTTTGTGTGACTAGTTTACATGTTTTGATAATGAATGGCGACTCTTTAGAGCTAGCCAGAGCCATAGGGAGACACTCTGGAGCTAGCTATAAGGTTCCTAGTTTTTTCGGATCTGCGTTTGAGAGTTTTACTAGCGTTACAGTACAAATAACATTGTGTACAGTTAGTATTTGGCAGCTTTTAGTACGAATTAACTGTTAAATGTGTCTGAAACACAAAACACAGTGGCTTGACAAAATGTTTTCATATTCTGAACAAAATGTGAGGCAAAAGCCATTCAGAGTGCTATTTGTACTGACAGCAAAGGAAATGCTTTCATACAACCTGTTCAATGACACAGAAAGCCCGCCCTCACTGAGGTTTCCTGGCTGCTATTGGTCAACCTGCTAAACCCATGGAAAGTATTGGATAAGAGGTCTTGACAACTACAATCGAATTGGTTGTCGCAGCCCTCCTCGCTTTATCCCTCGTCCGGGAGTCTGACAAGGCAATATAGCGGTCATTAGTAGCCGTTAGCTCGGTTACTCACTCTGTGCCGGCGGCCCACAGATGTAAGTCTTAAAGAACTCGCTTCTCCGGGCTCCCGCTTTTATTCGGTTCGCTATAGGTTTGCTCATCTGCCTCACTCCAAGATAGAGGAGCTTGGCGATAGGAAAGGCACCGACAACCATCTTGGCGGAAACACTTTCCCAGCATAGGTTGGGGCCGCACGTAGAAGTGACGCAATGACGTTAAAGGATTAGTCAGTCAGAAACCCGCCCACGTTTTTATGACGTCTGCAATACATACACGTTTGTATTTTTACTATCGTTTCACTTTTCACATTCACAAAAGTTTATTTATAATAGAAAGATTTATTTATTTATTTTTATAAATGGAAGAAGAAAGAAGCACTTTACCACAATCAGACATTCAAAATCAGAAAAAACACTTACAAGGAATTTGCCTTGGTGGTTGGTGCATACAAAAACAAACAAACATAGTGAACATTAATATGAAATAAACAATACACTCAAACCACATATGTACAAAATATCTGTTTAACATACAAAAAAAAGGGGCTGAATGTATTGAGCTTGTGAAAAAAATATAGGCGTATAGGCCTATGTCCAATGGGCAGGTGCAGTCCAGGATGCAGGTAATGCAAAGTGGGTGGGTGATGTTAAGAGTCAGTGAGGTCCGGGCCTTGATCACAAGACTGACTTCAGAGGGGATGACTGGTTTGTACCAGATGGTGATGGAGCAGCTGAGGATGGACTAACTGATGGCAGTGTAGAAGTACACCATCATAGTCTTTGACAGGTTGAAATCTTCAGCTGTCGTAGGAAGGACATCGACTGCTCGGCTTTTTTGATAAGGGAGGTGATGTTCAGCTCCCACTTCAGGTCCGGGGAGATTAATCAATAATCAATTCAATTTTTACACTTTACTGTTGTTACAATACACATGCACAAACAGGACACACACACACATATATATATATATATATATATATATATATA